>NC_083096.1:9783977-9835360 GCF_949774975.1 Lagenorhynchus albirostris | reverse complement strand
CTATATATATTTATGATTATTTTAAGTTGATAATCTCTTAAATTCAAACATATTCTAACAAACCTGAATTTTTACTTGCCCACCCACATTTAATATTTCTTACATATTTCACATCATTTTGTTTTGTGTATCCCTTAACTACATATTGAAGATACAGATAATTTTACTAGTTTTGTGTTTTAACTTTCCTAGTAGCTTTATACACAGTTGATTTACTACCTTTGCTATATGTCTGCCTCAACCTATGAGCTTTTTTCCTTCATAATTCTATTTTTTCTAGTTGTAGCATTGTTTTTTCTTAGAGAAGTCCCTTTAACATTTCTTGATTTGGAACGTATTCTTTTGTCACCATATTACTTAATTTTGGAAGCTTATTCCTTAATTTGGAACATATTCCTTTGTCACCACATTTTATTTATTTGTATGTATGCGATAGGTCAGTCATATTTCCTGATTTTGGAGAAACAGCTTTATTTAAGAGATGTCCTATGGGGCTCAGAAGCACACTCCCCTATGGTCACCAGAACTATATGATCTATGGTGCCCCCCATGTGGGCTGAGTGGGCCCTTCTGTTGTGGTGGGGTTGGCCAATGTGGGTGTGCTGGTAGGCGAACTCATCCCCAACCCTGTTTGCTGCCAGGCCCTACCTGGTACAGAGCTGCTGGCCATTGGTGGGCAAGTCTGGGTCCTGGAACAGCTGGTTGCATAGCCCAAGGAGTCCTGGGGCTGGTGCTGGCCCACTGGTAGGGAGAGCTAGGTCCCAGGGCAGCTGGATGTTGAATATGCGGGGGGTCCTGTGTATAGTACTGGGCTCTCTGGTGGGTAGTTCCAGGTCCAGGTCACTCCCCCAAGTGACTTACTGGGTGATCTGGGGGAGCCCAGGACTGGTGCTGGCCTGATGGTAGGGTCAGGAACCCATGTAACTGGCTGCTCAGCCTGAGGGGTCCCAGACTGGTACCAACCAGTTTTTGGTGGGGCCTGGTCCCCACACTAGTAGTTTAGAGGGAGGACTCAAAAATGTTACTTTCCAGCCACAGTGTCCTCACAGTAGAACAGTTTCCAAAAAATGGCAGCTGCCAGCGTCTATCTCCCCAAGGGGAGTCCCAGTGGATGGCCTCCTGTCTCTCTGGAAGGCTCTCCAAGATCAGCAAGTGGATTTGACCCAGGACTCTTTCAAGTTACTGCTTCTGTACTGGGTCTCAGAGTGTGAGATTTTGTGCGTACCCTATAAGACAGTGTTTCTTTCCTACAGCTCTCTGAGCTCTCCTGTACCCAAGCCCTGCTGGCCTTCAGAGCCTGATATTCTGGGGGCTCATTTTCCTGGTGCAGGAACCCCAGGCTGGGGAGCCTAATGTGAGGATTGGATCCCTCGCTCCTCAGGGAGAACCTCTGCAATGTTAATTATCCTCCTTCTTGTGGGTCACCCCCACCCAGCGGTGTGTACTATGTCTTTGCCCCTCCTATCCATCTAGTTGTGGTTCCTTCTTTACATCTCTAGTTGTGGAAAATTTTTTTGCTAGTCTTCAAGTCATTCTCATCAATAGTTGCTCTGAAATAGTTGTGATTTTGGTGTACCTGTGACAAGAGGTGAGCTCAGTGTCTTCTTACTCCACCATCTTGGCCACTCCCCAGTACTGGATATTTGAAGTCTCCCAATAGAGTAGATCTTCACTGTCCTCACCACACAAAAAAGATTATAACTATGTGAAGTGATAGGATACGTTAATTAACTTGATTGCGGTAATCATTTCACAGTGTATATGTATATTACATCATCATGTTGCACACCTTAAAAAAACCTAACATTGTACAACCTAAACATACAATTTTCATGTGTCAATCATACATCAATAAAGTTGGAAAAAAGAAAAAGTGATAACATGAGAAAATGAAAAGATAGGACAACACATAATTCATTTTGCCTTCAGTCCTTCCTTATGATTAAATCAAAGGTACAGAGCATTGACAGAATGAATATTAAGAAGTGAAACAGAACACTTTATTTATATTTTGCAGTGGTTCTGCTGTTCTAGTAATAAAAAATACATATGCATGCATAAGCAACAAAATACAAACTGTATAAATTAAATGATCCACATATGAAGTAAATGTCTTATATTTGTTTTTAAAACTGTAAAAATTAATAAAGAGAAACTTCAACTAATACAGTCAGGAGGCCCAAAGGAAAAGCTCTCATGTTCTATGATGATAGCAGAGCCCAAAAGGAAGAAGACAGACTTCCACTTTCTAGTAGTGAGAACTCAGCCAATGAAAGACTATCACAAGTCAGCAAATGAAAAGCCACTATACCTCAAACTCAGTTCCTCCAATGGATGTTTGTTTACTATAGGCCTCAGAACTTCCTTTTCCCTTCTATAAAAAGAGTTCTCCTCTCCATTTTTGTGGGAGAATTGCACTTGGGCCACCACAGTTGCAGACCTCAAATATCAATTCTTTGATGTTGATCCCAAGTAAACTCATTTTTACTGCAGAAATATTTGGCAGTCTGTTTATTTAAGGTCAACAAAACTGTCTTTGAACAACATGAAGATAAGTGGTAAAGTTCATCCAAGAATTTAAATTTAAATTTTTTTATTTGGAAAAGGGATTAAATAGAAAATAAACACTATCAAAAGAAACTACCTGAAAAGATAAAATTTCATATTTTAGTACCTTTAAAAGCACTTTATACCTGCTTCTTACACAACAAGCCCCACATTTTCACTTTTCACAGGCATCTACAAACATATAGCCAGCCCTAAAACTACATCAAATGTTGTCGAAAGGTCCTTGTGAGATGAGAAGGGAGAATTGAAAGATGTGTCTCTTATCTCTATGTATAACAAAGAAAACTATAGATACTTTGATATGGAGATATTTGTTCACCTCTGTATTTCGAGTGCCTGTAACAGTTCCAGCAAGAGTAGGTACATGATAAATTCTGGAGAGAAAAAACCAGTGAATGAATAAGTAAATAAAGTTCTGTTTAAACAAAACATAGGCTGTGAATGTCGTAAGAATAGTAAGAAGCTCTATTAACAACTGTACAACTCTCTGCATTAGGTAGATATTAGAGTATTGCCTTAGTTTTTAATTCTGGGAAAAGTTTCTTTTAAAATTTAAACTAGTCATAATTAATATTTATTTTGACTAACAAAATGTCTAAATGGATAAAAATTCATGGGAATTTTTTAATCTGCTAACAGTTATAATAGAGCAGGATGGGCTAAGAAATAGCAAACATCTTTTACTATTTTTGCATTTTCAAGTTTATTATGTGTAGACTTCCTCTTTTAGCTTGAACAAGTAATGAGCTTAGATGTCATCCCTCCCTTCCTTAAAAGAAGCTGCTGAGCATACTGAAAATTAATGACTTCTCAGACCCATCAAAGAACTCAGTTCCAGGACAAACTGCCACCCTGATATTTGGAGACAGGTGAATCCAGAGTCACAGCTGACATAAGCTTACTTGGAGCACAGCTGCGGGAGCCATAAACTAGCTGGAACTTATTCTGTGCAGGTCTCAGCCTATTGATAGTAATGCTGTTGTGTTAGAAATGCCTGGGGGCTCTCACCTGGGCCCAGGTGCGCTTCCCTGGACAGCTACTCTTTCGAAACCAATGTTAAGACCAATCCTTGTGGTTCTTATTATGATTGCAAGATGCTCTTCAGCAATAACCATTAGGAAGATTTGAAGGAAAGGAGTTTATTACTTGCAAGCCCTGGAGTGTACAAGGCACACCAGGGGGCACACAGCAAGGTCCCAGGTAGAGAGAGAAAGCGTGAGTATGGGCCTGGGGTCCTGCTTTTATTGGGGTCAAGGGTGGAGGGTGAGTTTCATGGGCTCAATATTGGCAAGTAAGAGGGAATTTTAAGCATGAGAAGAGAGGAAAAAAAGAAAAAGAAAAGAAGCAGCCCAAATGGCCAGTAATAGAAATCAATCAGGATCTCTAAAACAAAGGAGCCTCATGGCCTGTAGTGAGAGAAGGATGTCCTGGCTCTTTTCCTACTCCTGTGGCTGGCAATGGGTTTATTAGAGATAGCCTTCCCTGAAGTAGATGCCTCGCAATTGAAGCTTAAGTCAGGACCTGCATTGCAAAAAGAAAAGCCAACTGTCAGGGCTCAAAATACAGAACACTTAAATGGTAGTTTTGACAAAATGCTGAAGGCTGAGTGTGGACTAACATGAGAGTACAAAACTCACGGGGTGCACAGTCATAGAAAGGCTACCTTTCTATTGCTTTTACTTCCAGGAATCGCACACATTTCTCACTGTGAAGATCAAATAAAGATCCTCTCATGTTTCTAGCAGGGGAAGGGGAATAAATCATTGTTAAATATACCAGCATGCGCTATAACAAAACCTACTCTCCTGGGACAAAGCATTTACTAGTGGAGTATCTTAGTGAGGGAGAGAGCATTTCTCTAGTATTCCTGTCTGATCTAAGATTAAAAAGCCCTATCTCACGGAAAAATACTTGTGAAGAGTCTTAGGTCCACTAAAAGACAGAGATCTAACCTAGGACTACTGAGTATTCCCTCCATCCGCCACACCTTAATACCACAACAAAAGGACTCCAATACAGTAAGAGCAGTTTACAGCAGAAACAACTACTACATGCAGATTGTCTCTGAGGATGAATATTTACAATCAAACAATAATTGGTATTGAGGTTACAAGGACCAAGGAGCTTTACCGGTGTCCTAAGAATTGCAATTTGGGTAAAACCAAAAAAGTGTTTCAGCAAAGAAAAATTTGGGGGCTTATAAAGACAAAACCACACAGGATTATTAAAGTCACACAGTGAGAATTGGGATCGACTCTGACACAAGTCAGGAAATATTTGTCCTATAGGAATCATGAGTTATTTTAGGGTAAAGATTCAGTAAGTATCTTGAGTTTCTGGTAGGTCTTCTGGATGCCTTCACTAGGACAGTAAGTGGTCAAAAGGTCAGATTCCATCCAGGCTGAGATGTACACAAGTCACACTTCCTCAATGGTCTCCCAGCTCTGTTTTAGAGAGCTCTCTTAGCAATACTAACTCCATTTTGATTTTCCTCCCACAATAACCAGGTAAAAGTAAAGTACAAAGTCAAGAAAGGAGACAAAACAAGGAAACTAGAGGAATTTGAAGCTTCCAACTCCTAGAGCTATAGCAAACATTCAACACAGCCCAAGTCCTAGTGAAATTAACATTAAAACCTAACACTGATGGTGTATTTACCTCAGCCTCTATCACTGGATACAACATGCCTGGCTTTCATTAAAAAAATTACAGTGCAAGAAAAAAAAGGTGTTCTAAATAGACAAAGCAAGTATCAGAACCAGATTCACAAGTAACAGATTTTGAAACTATCAAACACATAATTTAAAATAACTATGATTAATATTTTAAGGGCTCTAATAGGAAAAAGTAGACAACATGCAAGAACAGAAGGGTAATGTAAGCAGAGAGATGGAAACTCTAAGAAGGAATTAACAGTAAAGGCTGGAAATCAGAAACAGGGTATCAGAAATGAATGCTGTTAGCTAATGCAGACTAGCACAGCTAAGACCACTGAGCTTGAAGATAGATTTATTGAAACTTCCTAAATTTCCTAACCTGAAATGCAAAAAGAAAAACAAATATTAAAAAAAGGAGAGAGAACATCCAAGAACTATGTGACAATTTCAAAAGTGTAATGTAAGTTTAATTGCTACACCAGAAGAAGAATAGAGTGAATTAAGCAGAAGTACTTGAAGTTATTTGAAATGGCTGAGTCTTTTTCAAAATTAATGACATAACAAATCACAGATCCAGGAATCTCAGGGAACACCAAGAAGGATAAATACCACCCTTCTTCCCCCCAAAATCTACACTTAAACTTATCATATTCAAAGTACAGAAAGGCAAAGAGAAAATGCTGGACAAAGCCAGGGAGTAGTGGAGAAATACCTGACCCATAGATGAACAAGGATGAGGATGACACTGGACTTTTTTGTTAAAAACTAGGCAAACAAAAGTGTAGTAAAATATTTAGAGTGTTGGAAAAAAAACCAAACAAACCTAGAATTCTGTATCCAGTGATATTATCAAAAGAGAAGAAAATATACATTCTCAGGCCAACAAAAGAAAAAAACACACAAAAACAGACAAACAATATAGAATTAATCTTTAGGAGACCTATCCTCCAAGATAGGTCAAAAATTTTCTTCAGAGAGAATGAAATTACATAGATCAGAAACTTGCTCTACATAAAGAAGAACATCAGAGAAGGAATAAAGGTGAATGACATCAATAACATAAAAGAAGAAAGGGAGGAACTGGGATTACAGGCATCCCTTAGAGATATTGTGGGTTTGGTTCCAGATCACCACGATGAAGTAAGTATCACAATAAAGCACGTCACACAACGCTTTGGTTTCCAGTACATATAAAAGTCCTGGGCACACTATACTGTAGTCTATTAAATGTACAAAAGCGTTATGTCTAAAAAAAAAAGTGTACATACCTTAATTTTAAAACACTTTATTGCTAAAAGATGCCAACCATATGAATCAGCGAGTCACAACCTTTTCCAAGAGTAACATTGTAAGCAGCTCTTTACAGGAAACCACCCTCAGCAGGAAGCCTCTTTTCCTGTCACTTTAGCAAAACTATTGTAACTAATTTTTTTTTTTGGTAACTAATTTTTAAACCAGGCAACCCCATGCTCTACTCATCTCCAGCCCAAGCTCACCTTTCAAATCTTTTGATCACACAATACCTTGCCTAACTTGTCGGTTCCTTCCATAGACCAAATAAGTAGAAATGAAGAATAAGTAATTAACAGCTGACCAGCTCTCCTCCCCTTCAGTAATCTCCTGAACAAACTGTGTGAATAAGATAACACACAGAGGAAGAAAACGAGGAGTTGAAAAGCCTGCACACGAGCCTGCACACAAGCCTGCACACTGTGGGGAATGGCAAAGACTGTGACCCCCTATCTCAATGATTAACTGACATTACTTCTGTTTCTCTTTAAAAAGTTTCATAGCTGAAAAGAATCTTGGGAAGTGGTTTTTGGGGGACGCTGAGTCCACCATCTCCACCATCTGATTAAAGGCACCTTTTCCCTCTACCATTTATGAGTATGTAGTTGATCTTCTAAGCAGCAAGGAGCAGGACCCGATTTACTCAGTAACAACAAAGATCATTGATCACAGATCACCATAATATAATAAAAATTTTTCAAATATTGTGAGAATTACCAAAATGTGGCACAGAGACACAAAGTGAGCAAACACTGTTGGAAAAATGACGTCCATATACTTGCTCAACGCAGGGTGGCCACAACCTCCCATTTGTAAAAAAACACTGAAGTTCAATAAAGTGAAGCACAATAAAACAAGGCACGCCTGTACTGTTATAAGATACCTACGCTACACGTGAAGCCATATAGTGTTAATTCAAATTGGACTTTAAAATGTATATTGGAAACTCTAGGGCAATTACTAAAAGACTCTTAAAAATGAAATACAAGTTATAAGCTAAGAAAGGAGATAAAATGGAATTTTATAATGTTCAGTTTTAAAACAGAAGGCAGAAAAAAGGGGAAATAAAAACAAATGCAATAGAACATAGTTACAAATACCGTAGATATTAATCCAGTTACAAATACTGTAGATATTAATCCAATTATACCAATAATCACATTAAACATGAATTACTTTAAGTTATGAATTAAAGACAGATTGTCAGAGTGAAATAAAAAGAGGACCCAACTGTATACGGTCAACAAGAAACCCACTTTAAAGGTTCTGATATGATAGGGTAAAAATAAAGGGATGGAAAGATATGCCATCCTGACCCTAGTGGAAAAAAAAAAGTTGGAGTAACTATATTAATTTCATACAACACAGACTTCAGAACAGGGGATTATCAGGAATAAAGAGGGGCACTACAAAATAGTAGGAGTAAATTCTCCATGAAGGCATAGCATTAAAAATATTTTAAATTAAATTAAAAATGAAACAATATCTTTAGGATGCAATGCAAACAGTGCTTAGAGGGAAACTTATAGCATTAAATGTCTATGTTAGAACAAAAGAAAGATCTAGAATCAGTCTAAGCTTGCACTTTAGGCAATTAGAGAAGGAATGCAGTTTAAGACTAAAGCAAGTAGAAAAACTTAATAGAAAATCAAAATGAAAATAGAGAAAATTAACAGCATCAAAAGCTGGCTCTTCAAAAATTTCAATAAAATTATAAACCTCTACCAGGCAAACCAATAAAAGAGATAAGATACATATTACCACTATCAGAAATTAAAGAGGGAGCATCACTACTGAATCCATGGACACAGGAAGTATAAGGGTATGCTATGAAAACTCTATGCTCACAAATTTGCTAATTTAGATGAAATGAAACAATTCTTTGAAAGCCACAAACTACCAAATTTCACACAAGGAGATGGCAATAACCTGCACAGTCCCATAATTATTAAAGAAATTAAATCAATAACTAATAATGTTCCAAAAAAGGAAGCACCAGGCCCAAATATTTTACTGGGGAATTGTAACAAACATTTAAGAAAGAAAAATACTAATTTTTCACAATCTTTCCAGAAATTAAAACAGAGGGCAAACTTCCCTGATGCCAGTCATTACTCTAAGAACAAAATCAGATAAAGACATCAGAAAGGGAAAACCATAGACCAATGTTTCTCATGAACATAGATACAAAATTTCTCAACAAAATATTAGCAAAGCATATCCAACAATGTATAAGAAGTTACACAAAAAAACTAAATGATATGTATTCTAGATATGCCAGGCTGGTCCACATTTTTAAATCAATCCACATAGTCCACTAAATCAAGGAGCTAAAGAAGAAAAGTCATAGTCATACCAATAGATGCAGAAAAGCATTTAACAAAATCCAACACCATTTTACAGTAAAAAATAAATAAATAAAAATCTCTGAGCAAACTAGAAATAGCAGGCAACCACCACAATATGACAAAAAATATATATGAAAAATCTACAGCTAGTATCAGATTGAATGAGAAACAATGCTTTTACATGTAATGTGGTAACATTCAGGATCCTGGAACAGAAAAAAGAACATTACATGACAATTAAGGAAATCTGAATCAAGTATACATTTGGTTAATATAGTAATATTAATTATATTATTAATTTTGATAAGTGCATTGTAATAATGTAAAATAGCAGGGAAAACTAGGTGTGAGGCATATGTGAACTCTACTATCTTTGCAATTTTTCTGTAAACCTAAAACTGTTCAAAAATAAAATGCTCATTTTAAAAATACAATATCTTCTTAACCAACTTACTATTTAAGACAATTCTTTTCTTTTCTAATTAAAAAATACTTTCTGAAGTTCTTGAAACTATTTTTAAACACAAAAATCTATCTGTTCAGTGTATTGCTTGGTATTTATTAAGCTACACAGTGAAAGAAATTCACATATTTAGGAGAACAACTAAATTTATTTAATGAGCAAAGTAAACAAATTAGTACCTAGAAAGAGATGTTTAGAAACAGTCTGTTGTACAAGATCACTTGTTAGTTGAAACACAATTTTTTTCACATAAACACTGTTAATGTTCAAATAAAAAATGAGTTGACAGAAATGCTTAAATCCATCATATGGTTGAAATATTATATATGTGTAACAAAAACATTTATAACAATGCTGTTCAGTATTCATTACAAGACTGTTGGAGTTTTTAAGAAGTATTATTATGAATGCAGATACTCTAGAATTTTTTTAAAAGCTTTGAGAGAAGAAAACAATAGATAAAAGTCCTTGTGGAAATTCTGAAGGAGTTTCTTGTGAGTTTAAGGTTTCTAGCAACTGAAGTTCCTACGGAACTGTCATTTCATCCTACCTGAATGGAACTTCAACACATATGTCTTTTAAAAGTATGTTAGCCTGAGTAGAAATATCCTTACACAACAGAAGTCATTTATTTCACACAAGAGATGAAAAGAGTCTTCCAAACTCTGTGTGTGTGTGTGTGTGTGTGTGTGTGTGTGTGTGTGTGTATTAACACATACACATATATAAACTTATCGTAAGCACTGCATATGGGAGATCAGCCTGGGAATCCTGAGAGCAATAAAAGTAGTTTGTGAAGAAAAGACATTTAAACTAATACATTGTACTACCACAAAAATTTTCTTAGGATATCTTGTTAAGGCAATTGTTAAGGCAATGCACACACACATACACACAGAGTGTGTATGTGTCAGACAAACACAGATTGAAATTTGGGGGAAAATTGAGTAATAGCTGCAAAATCTGTGCAGCTTTGATATGTCAGTAAGGATTCTTAGCTGCAAACAACAGAATCCATGCTGAACTGTATAGGCAGAAATTTTATCTGAGAACAAAAGGCAGCTCTCAAAATCTTCAGGGAAATGAGGAAAACTAGCGAGAAGCTATGTACCTAGAAACAATATGTAACTGCATTTTGAGATTGAGATACCAAGAGAAAACACCAGCCTGAGACTAAATTCCAGGGCCTTCACTAATGCTGCTCTTTAAGAACCTCCAACACATATGTTCCCAAAGATAGATTTCATGCTCATCACCTTCCCCACATAGCCCCTTCTAAACAAAGTCTCATAATGGTTTATCTGCTTAGAGAAGCAAAGGATACAGTCCAACCCTAATGGCAAGAGAGGATGAACTAATGAAGTCTGACTTCTGCCTTGGGCAGCAAATCTCATAAAGTAAAGATTTATTCAAAATCTGGAAGAATGTTCGAAAGATGATAGGCAATCATAAATGCAGCCAATGTCTACTACACTTGTTTAGTTGCCTTTTAGGTATATTGATTTCACTTGATAATGTTGTTTTATAAAATAACATCAGCTTAACATCTTAGCTAGAATATAGTGAATACTCAAAATGTGGACATTATCATTGGTCTGTAAAACTTTTATATTCGTAGAAGCTTTAAACATTTATTGTATAAAGTACTGTAAGCCAATTCCTGCTACCTCAGTCAATAAAATGATCATTTCTGGATACTCAGCCTGATGCTAATAAAAATTCAAATTATATAACTGGTATATCTTATTCCAATTATAACTGAACATCCCATGAGGCTTAGTAATAAGAATAAAAATCACAGGTCAAAGGATACAACCATCTTGTTCAAATAATAGAATGCCAATAATAAATTTTAATGTTAGGAAGGTAAGTTTTTAAAACAATTTCTGTGGGACTGGATTTGGGAATCCTGCCTGGAGAAATTGAGCCCATTTACCAACATACTAACAACCCAGTTTTCATTCAAGAAAAAGCTGACTGCTAGATCTCAACTTGTGGTCAACTGATAAACTCTCACTTTGATACCTACTGGGAAGGTGGTTTTCCTTAGGCAGATCCTTTTGACTGTAACTCATGGCATTTCTCATTAACTCATGGCATCTCATTTCCTCAGACTTCTACATGTACTTTACAATGGAACTTTTAAAATTTCAAAATGTAAAGTAATGGAAAACAGTTTTATCCCCCAATTATTATTCAAATGTATTGTTTCCTTTTCATCTCTAATGTACATTTCATAGGCTTAAAAGAAAATCTTTGGAACTGTCAGTGACTATTTAAAGTAAGTAGCTTCCTAAATAAATGCCTTGTCAGTTTGTATTAGAAATGCTTGCCTGATTAAAAAAGGAGACAGTAATTAAGTGTTTGCCTGTTAATTTGTTATTCAGAAGTCATTAATGAAAATGGTTAATGGGTTCAAGAGGCATTCCATATTTAAATTAATTCTGTTGCTAAAAGCTAGACTAAATTTACACAATATTCAACACTCTGGGAAGTAAACTATTAAATTAGCCGAGGCATTGAATGAAGAGGGTAACTTTCAAAGTCAGTTTATATTTGTTTGCTGTCTTTTAATGTAATGCTACTAAACATTATTGGTAGTTTATTTCTGTTTTGTTTTTTAAGAAATAAAGTGAGAGATTATATTACTGTGAAAAGTAAAGGAGAAATAAAATGTCCCCAAGTTTGCCTTTGTATTCTCTAACTGCAATAAATTGCCCTTATGCTTTGGCTAAAGAGAATTTTAAAATACTGCAATGGAAGTAGTAGTTGAACGCACCAACTGTTGAAACAAGAGAGTTTGGATACAAACAGTGTCAAAATTGCCCCTCTTAATCTTTAATAAATAGAAGGTGTTTGGAAAACGTAAGAATATTCCATGAAATTAAAATCTAAGCAGTATGAGAAGAAGGTAAGGATTCAAGCAGGAGTTATTACCTCAAATTCAACTTAGAATAGTTTCTCCTGACCTTAATATTAATCCTACTCACATTATCTACTAATTAGCTTCATTTTCCTTGTATATTTTATGCAACTCATCATTATGTGTTTTTATGTTTAAAAATGTATTTAATGTTCATCTTCCCATCCAGGCTAAACACTACATGAGGCTCTGGAATACATCATGTTTTTCCATAGTTCTAATTTTGTCTTTAGTACAGTATTTAGCTCTAGTCAATAAATTTTTTGGTCGGCTATATAGATGTGATGTTTCAATTGAAGGAAAATCATAGTAAAAATTAGAGGGGAAAAGGATCCAGATCAATATTAAATTTATTGGAGTGGAGGACCTAGTCGGTTGTCAATGACTAGTACGTTTTTCTTAAGGAAAAGAGAGGAAGGGAGGAGACAGAGGAGAATAACCTTAAAAAAGGATCATACTGGGCTATTAATGTATAAAATAGATTTAATAACATCTATATCAATGGGATTTTTGAAGTCTAAATTCAGTCATTAATAAATGTGTATGGCATAAGCCTAGTATTAAGCAAACAATAAACATTTTTACCTTGAAAATAGTGAGATTTTCATTGACCATGTAATACAATGAGGTCACTGAACTCTAATTCAACAAAACTCACAATATCAACTTTTTCAGCAAAGGACTGCCATTCTGGTTGATAAATCTTTTCATATGGTATGGCAAATTTCTTGCATTATGTCAAATATACTACAGATTGAGGAAGGAGTTGGTTCTCTCTCAGAAACAGAAAATATTACAGGGTAAGATTGCATTCATTTCTCAATTTACTTTTACAGAAAAACAAAATAAGAGGAAGTAACTTGGTCACAGATTGTAGTAGCAGATGCATCCTATCTCATCACAGCTTCCTTTGGTCTTATGAAGTCTCAGGAAGAACTTTACTCACAAACAGTATTTCCACTTAAGGCAATATTACAGTCATTGGGACCTCCTAATTCCTGAACCAAAACCAGTATCAGAATGGCACATGTTCCCCTAGGGAAAAAGCCAAATCATGCATTTCAAATGTCTTTATCTGCTTGGAGAGAAATGATGTCCATTATTTTGTTAAAACTGAAACCTGTTGTGAAGGTGAGGAAGTAAGGACTGACATCATATATGATGACCCATTTCTACCCCTAGTCAATCCATTTAATATAATGAGAAATAACATCAAAGGATCTTGCTTCTATGTAGAATTTTCGCTTTTAGCAATTGGCCTGTTATGTAAACTCTTTGGGGATGGTTTTAACAGACATTTGACTAGTGTATTCTTGTATAAGGAACTGTGTTAGAATGATACATATTCATGGGCAATGCATAGTCTCCAAGTCCAAGAAGCTTACAGTCTGGGAGGCATAAAAACAAGAAGCTAACAATGACAAAACATCGTAGCAGGTACTTATAGAAAGAGTAGTTTACAGGTGAGTTCTTAATAAGAGATCCATGGAAGAAACATCAGATCTTTTATCGAGAAGCAAAGGCTCATCAGAAATGGTAATGTCTATATGAGAATGTGGAAGATAAATAGATCACATAAATAGAAGCGGAGCTTTTAGACAAAACTTTAGGACTGCAAAGTTTACACTGCAAAACTACATGGATATAACATGATAGTTCATAGAACTAAAAATAGGGCTCTAGAACTATACAGAAAGAACTGACAAACCAATTACCTTATTTCTGTGCTTTACATTATGTACTCATTTAATACATTTCCTTATTGAGTAGGTGCAATGATTATCACCATCACCTCCCCTGAATTTTACTTTTACTTTTAAAAGATTAAGCAGTTTGTCCATATCACAAAACTACGAAGTGGATAAATCTCCATTTAGAACCTAGGAAAGCTGAATCAGAAATCTGTGCTCTCAGCCATTATTCTATAAGGCTTATTTAGTGTAAGATGAACAATCCTAATGAGGGCTAGCGAGAAGGAAGAAATAGGATTTAGATATTTAAAATTTCATGAGCCATGTTAAAGTAATTTGGATTTCATTCTGAGAATAACACAGACCCAACAAACTCTTGTAAGCAGACAATTTCTGTACTTATTGGGCTAAATAAACACCTTTCAATTTGCAGTATGGCAAACAGATCTCAGGAAAGTTACACCAAAAGGCAAGGTCATAAAAAGCTGTGGATAACATTTAAACAAAACACAATGGCAGCCTTAGCTATAGATACTGCAATGAATGAAGAGATGTGGAAGGTGCCATGAGATATTTAGAAGGTTGAATCTACACGAATTATTACTTTGGAAGTATGCGGGGATAGGAGAAATAAAAGAGACAAAATGACTTAGGTTTAAAACTTGAGAAATAAAAGGATAATAGTCTTATTTACTGGGATGATAGAAGTGAGTTCATCTTTAGATACGTTACATTAAAGATATGTGTGACGGAATTCCCTGGTGGTGCAATGGTTAAGAATCCTCTTGCCAATGCAGGGGACACAGATTTGAGCCCTGGTCCGGGAAGATCCCACATGCCACGGAGCAACTAAGCCCATGCACCACAACTACTGAGCCTGCGCTCTAGAGCTCGTGAGCCACAACTACTGAAGCCTGCGTGCCTAGAGCCTGTGCTCTGCAACAAGAGAAGCCACCGCCATGAGAAGCATGTGCACCACAACGAAGAGTAGCCCCCACTCGCCGCAACTAGAGACAGCCCATGCGCAGCAATGAAGACACAAAGCAGCCAAAAAAAAAAAAAGATATATGTGAAATTACTAGTGTAAATATATACAGGTAGCTGGTCATATGGGATTTAATTAAAGGTTATAAGTGTTACCTGGGGTGAGTAAGCAGCAAATAGTCATTCACCGGTTCAACAAGTACCTACAAGGCACTTATGTACTAGACTATCGTGACAAAGCAAGTACAGTGCTGAATGTGATAAGGTAAGGTCTTGACTGACCCTAAGGAGAGATGGATAATAAACAAGTGAGCAAGGTAATTATAGGTAATGACTAGTGCTATTAAGAATATACTAAGTTATGTTGGTGAGAGTAACTCAGAGCAGCTACATTCACACTGAGTGGTCATTTCATGGAAGGCTTCCCTGTGAAGGAGACACTGGAGGAAAAGTCACAGGAAAGGACAGCATGGTGATGAAGAGTGAGGAGCTGAAGTTCAAGAACTGGGTTCATGTCTCAGCCTTGCAATGTGGTAACCATGTAGATGTTCCAAGTTACTTAAACTTTTTTTTCTTTTTTTATTCTCTACTGTCTGTGAGTCTGTTTCTGTTTTGTAAATAAGTTCATTTGTATCATTTTTTGATTCTACATATAAATTATATCATATGATACTGTTTTTGTCTGACTTACTTCACTTAGTATGATAATCTCTAGGTCATCCATGTTGTTGCAAAGGGCATTATTTCATTCTTTTTTTACGGCTAATATTCCATTGTATTTATGTACCACATCTTCTTTATCCGTTCATCTGTCAATGGACATTTAGGTTGCTTCCATGTCCTGGCTATTGTAAATAGTGCTGCAATGAACACTGGGGTGCATGTATCCTTTTGAACCATGTTTTTCTCCAGATATACGCCCAGTAGTGGGATTGCTGGGTCATATGGTAGCTCTATTTTTAGTTTTTAAGGAACCTCCATATTGTTCTCCACAGTGGCTGTACCAATTTACATTCCCACCAACAGTGCAAGAGGGTTCCCTTTTCTCCACACCCTTTTCAGCATTTATTGTTTGTAGATTTTTTGATGATGGCCATTCTGATTGGTGTTAGCCTCAGTTTCCTCAATTATAAAATAGCGGTGATAACAAATCTTATTGAGAAGGGATTAAGTGAAGTAGTCATGTGAATCATTTAGCACAATTTCAATCTTAAGGAAAATATTCACTAAACATTGGCAATAATTTTAAAAAATGCTAATAGAAATTACATTCTTATTATTTCACCCAGCTCACCAGGGCAGGAAAACAGTGTGGGTTTTCTAGGCCAGTGTGACTGAAAGTAGGCATTTGCCTATGTGTCCTCTCTCGGTGTTTCATTTGCAAATGTACAATGGTGGTGAGAAACTGACTTAGGGTGTTGGATTTAGAAACAGCAACCAGCAGGCTCACCTTTAAAGCACATAGAGGACATAAAGGATTTGGGACTCAGAGTCATATTGTATATAAACTGAAATCCCTCTTATACATAAATCTACCCATTATTGTATTTTGTTGTTAAGTAAGCCTGAGTAAACATTTAAATGTGTTTTCTAATGACTTCAGTGGCAATTAGGCTTGTTAGTCGTTGTTTCTAAACACCTCTGTGGTCCAGGATAATATGAATTGTTTCCTTATTCAGCAGGTTGATAATGACTTCATTTCTTTTAAAGTATTTCATTTTAAAAATTATTTACTGTTCTCTGCTTATAAACAAAAGCATAAGCTTGGCTTTTATCCAAAGAGAAGACCACAAGGATCTTTGATTATCTAGGCACTGCTGGGTTTCCAATAGCTGGAAGGAAATGGAAGATGTTTCAAGTAAAACATATTTAAGTGTAACATCTTCTGGTAGTTGAATGCATATGTGTGAGTGGGGTGTGTATGTGTATAAACTCTATCAAAATATGTTTTCTATTTTTGGCAAGTGAAATATACAGAGCAAAAATGTCAAGTCATTTGCATGGCTTCCCAGCAAAATAAAATCTTAGTTCACTGAAGTTGCAAAGTAGGGAAAACTCAATTATGATCATTGCTATATGTAGCTAATCCCATAGAAATCAAAGTCACACTGAAGTGCATAAAAAACTTTTTCAGTGTAGTAATTACTCCAGTATTCTCTCTGCGGTATTTAATCAACAGGCATGATTTAAACTATTTCATAAAGGGACCCTTCAATTTTTCCCTGAAAAAAATATATGCAAGTACTATACTCTAAGAAATATATTATTAATATCTTTGAAACCCTGAGGGTCTCCTCTTGATCAAATGAGTCTCTGACGCCACCATAGGTAACAACTACCCTATTTCTACCTAATTTACATTTTTTATAATTTTAAATATACATGTTTGTATGTAAATGTGTTTGTGCATTTAAAACTATAAAGAAATGCAAATAAAAGTGTTTATATATACAAATATGTTACATAAATTGTTTAGTTTTACATTTTTAATCATTTATTTTAAAATCCATCATAATATATCCTCTAATTTGCTTCCTTGTGCTTAACCTTTTTTTATGAGATTCAACATTAAATTAAGTAGCAATAGTTCATCCATCTTCATTGCTGTATACCATCTATATGGCATGTGTATAAATATTATATATGCATATATGAAATATATGTATGTATAAACCATTATTTACAAGTTGATTCCACAACTTTTTGTTTTGTTATTGCAAACAATGCTGCCAGGAACATTCTTATACATGTCTCTAAGTACAGAATTCTAGGGGTGGAAATTCTAGACCATAGGGTCTGTGCAGCATCAACTTTAACAAACAAGCAACTTTTTTGCAACATAATTGTAACAATTTGCACTGCCGTCATTAGGGTATAGCGTTTTCCACTGTATCTCACTGTAATGCCTTAACATTTTTCCTGTTGGTGCCCCTCTGGGAAAACTTCCCCTTCCCTTTGTGGACAGTTACCTTCTTTCCTTAAAAGTTAACAGTGCAATTATATATTATAAACACATATATTTATATATGCTAACAGTTAGTATTTGTGATAAACATATAACATTTTCTACATATAATGGATCTTATATATACATATAGCCATTTTATACTTCCACTTTATACAGAAAATACGCACTGGGGTGTTATCTTTTAAGTGGAGATGTTTTGTAGCTTATCTGGTCTGCCAGAATGTCAAAGTAGATCCAATCAATTTTTAACATGATATAGTTTTCCCCAATTTTCAAGTAAACTTTCTCTCAACCTTGTATTTATCACCTTCCAGGTATTAGCCTATTCTTTTCCTCCTTATCATAAGCAAATTTATAAAAGGAATCTCCACATTTTTACCTCCAAGACTTTAACATTCTCAAACTAGATCTAATGCACCATTAATCATCTCAAATAATTATTGCAATGCTTATCAGCTTTCTTCGATGTTACATTCAATAGCCATGCCACAGTCCTCAACTTTCTTAACCCTCAGGATGATATACTGTTATATAGATGATACATTTAGCACTAAGTCCTATTTGAAACACTCTTCTTAGCTTCTGTAAAACAGTTTTCATCTGTTTTTCCCCCCACAATGCTGAGCACATCTTTTCATTTGCTGGTTTATCTTAACCTAATATTAAATATTAGGTTTCTTCAAGGCAGAGATCAGAGTTTGTCTCTGCCTTCATGACCATCTCCCAGTAATTCCACCTGTGCACATGGCTTCACTTTCTTAGTCATAAGCACATGACATGTACATTTTTATCTTCAGACTTGTATATCCAACTGCTAATGCATCTCCTCAGAAATCATTCAACATATTCACTCAAGATCCAACATATTGTAATACATATTCTTTTGTAAAAAATTAATGAATTTTTAAAAGAAGATTGTTTTATTCCACTGATCTCTATCCCAGTACATAGCAGCAGTGTCCATCCTGTCACACAAGCCAGCTCTGGGATGGACGACATTACATCTTAATGTCATACCCATCTCTCTTCTCCTCTCCCTCTACCACTGCTCCTACTTGAACAGTTGAATTAGTCCCCTAACTCCCATCTGCATGCATTCTTTCATCCATTCCCTTTTTTACCACAGTAAAGCTGGAGCCATCAATTTAAAATCTAAAACCAAAGTATGCTCCTTCATCCATACTTTGAACGATTTCAACAACTTCCTAATGCCTACAGAAAATATATCAAACTTGTGAGCAAGTCTATAAGCCCTGGAGGGTCTAAACCTTACCACCCTCATCTCATACCTCATCTGTAATGTGCCTTGCTTTCTGTGATCTGATCAGACAGATGGTCTTTCAAACCCTCGACACTTCCACCAACCCCAGGGCATTTAACGTATTCTTACCTCTCCATGGACACATTTCCTTCACACGTCTCCCACTTAATGCCTAATTCTGCAGATACGTGCTAATCTGTCACTTTTTCAGAGACACCTGCCCAGGTTTCACTAACAAGGTATAATCAGCCTATTTTATGCTCTAAGATAAACATTCATACATACCATCAATAGAGCTTTTCTATTTTTGGTTCAAGTTTTTAATAATGCAACTTACGACTTCGCCAATATACTATGCATGCCATGAAGTCAGGGACCTGGCATGCAGGCAACCTCAGTAGATGTCAACTGAATGAATTCACATCACAGTGACCACCAATTCCTTTTTTTTTTCTTTTTTTGCTCCCTCCTACCCCTTCCTTCTATTTCTATTCACTGTTTGTCAGTCATCTTTATCGATGAAGAACACATCTAATTAATTCTTTAGCAGAAGATCCACGATCCTGGCTAAATTTTCACATCAATGATATAGAATGTCAGTGTCTTCAACAATCAATTGGGCATAGAGTGGAAATTTAGAATGGCATTTTTCTTCTTCCTTCTCTACCTCCCACAGCTTCTGTTTCTGTTTAACTTGTGTCTGAAGCAGACTGAATCAAAATTATAATTAAAAATAAAAGTTATGCAACACCCACAGATGCAACTTTATCTTAAGCTAGAAACTCACGCTTGTTTGACCTAGTTCAAGAGAAATACTGGCAGCAGTCTGAAGCTGGATCTAGGAGCTACTTGCCAGCCACATAGAACTAGACTAATGTATCAAAACCTTAGTTTACTTTTCTTCCAATTCACAATTTTAAGTGTTAGGACCACCAATGCCATGTTCAGTTTCTTTCTGGCCATTAGAAGCAGTATGAGTAAAAGCATGAACTCTGTAGCCAGAGCCCTGCGTTTACGTCATGGCCACTTAGCAGCTATGCAACCAGGGACTAGGAACCTAGGCTCTCTGTGCCCTCATTTTATTATCTAATGGGATTGACAGTCATTATGGCTTCTCATATTTTAGTTTCAACTTTTAAATGTAACACTTCGAACAGTGACTAGCACACACTTAAGTACCATGTAAGTTCGTGTTACGATGATCCATCTCTAACTGGGCTGCCTCTGTTTCCTATTTAACGTTATTTATAAAGTTCAGTATTTACAAAGTGGTTTTATCACAACACTTTGAACTTCTTAAATATTTTTCATAAGTTAATTTGTCTTGAAAATTCAGTTCATTTGAGAGTCTTTTGTTTTCATTTGTTTCTTAACATGTCGATCTGTTTCTACACTCTATTAAATGGATTTGAAATTACAATAATCGTTTTTAGATATATTTTCCAATTTGGCATTTCCTTTCATGTTGAAAATTTTAACCTCAAGGAAGGACATTTTTAATTTTCATCTCTTTGACTTCAATGTGAATCTGGGGCAGCAGGTAATTAAATTCGGTGGATGGTCCAGGATGACTATTTGAATTTTTTCTAATTACGTCTCAAACTAAAATCTAGGATAGCTAAAAGAAATCTATAAAAAATGCACAGTGCTCTGAAAAGATGTTTTATAATCATGAAATAATAGTTGTAGTTCTAACATTTTATTTCTCCATGTCCTGGCCTGTCTCTTTAATAAAATCAGCTCTTTCATTGGTAACTAAGATTGAATTTCCATCCAAAAAGCAGGGATATCCATATTTCATGAATAATTTGACAAGAAACTTTACATAATATTCTAGGTCAACCTGGCAGGATGAATATGTATCTAGTAAATGTACTTGTGTGTGTTTTTAGCCTTTCCATAAGTATTTCCAATCTCCCCCCAGGGCAGGTATTATATCTTCTATGTGCATAAGGCTATTTTATTCATTCTCTGAATGTACTGTGTTGATCATTTATATCAACAATGGCATTTGAAGTTTCTTTTTTTTTTATCCTGTTTCATCTGTACGAAAGTTTATTTCAGGAAACAACAAATGTAAACATCTGTCTTTGGTGTATTCTATAGTACATTTCAAAAGTCCACACAACGTATTACTCTCAAAATCGAAGGAATTAAAATCAGTATTTTCATATGTAATGGCAATTATTTGTTAAGTCGCGTATTGGTATTTTATGGTAAGTCATATACACTTAACCAAGAAATTGTCTATCTCTGCATGGGAAAATCTGCTCTTTATTCTCAAGGTTTTAGAGAATGACGTGGGAAGTGGTGAAGAAGTGGATGACTGACGACTTGAAATGAGTTTCAAGTATCACGGCCATTTTCCACTTGGATCCAGTGTATTATTTTAATTTGAATATAAAATGTGAATTCTACAATAATCTGAGAGGTATTAACTTTTATTGGTATAAGTACAGAATATAATAAAAAATTTATACAATTTCCTGTGTTCAAATGTTTCAAAAATAAACACTTTTCTTTAAGTCCAGAAAAGCTTCAGACCATTGGTAGATTACATTTAAACCATGCCCCAAGAGTATGAAATTTGGAGGTAGATTTAGCTATAAAATGGGAATATGATTTCATATAAGCTGCTGAAAATTATACTTCAATTTCCCCTTTCGCAAAATCCACTACGCTAATAACGTGCTGAAGTTCAAAACTATGAAAACAATAAAAAGCCTAATTCATATTAAATTTTCTACATGGAAGGATATTACAATATCAAAACGTACTAACAAGCATAGTAGTAGAGTCTTCCTGAGAAGAGCCCTCATCTCAACTTTCAGAGATTTAATAATCTTGTTACACAAAATTCAACTAAATTCAACTTTTTGTTTTTTAACATCTTTATTGGAGTATAACTGCTTTAAATTGCTGTGTTAGTTTCTGCTGTATAACAAAGTGAAACATATATCCCCATATTCCCTCCCTCTTGCGTCTCCCTCCCACCCTCCCTATCCCACCCTGCTAGGTGGTCACAAACCACCGAGCTGATCTCCCTGTGCTATGTGGCTGCTTCTCACTAGCTATCTATCTTACATTTAGTAGTGTAGATAAGTCAATGCCACTCTCTCATTTCATCCCAGCTTACCCGTCCCCCTCCCCATGTCCTCAAGTCCATTCTCTAGGTCTGCATCTTTATTCCTGTCCTGCCCCTAGGCTCTTCAGAACCTTTTCTTTTCTTTTTTTTAGATTCCATATATATGTGTTAGCATATGGTATTTTCCTCTTTCTGACTTACTTAACTCTGTATGACAGTCTCTAGGTCCATCCACCTCACTACAAATAACTCAGTTTCGTTTCTTTTTATGGCTGAGTAATATTCCATTGTATATATATGCCACATCTTCTTTATCCATTCATCTGTCGATGGACACTTAGGTTGCTTCCATGTCCTAGCTACTGTAAACAGTGCTGAAATGAACATTGTGGTACATGACTCTTTTTGAATTATGGTTTTCTCAAGATATATGCCCATGAGTAACACTGCTGGGTCATACTGTAGTTCTATTTTTAGTTTTTGAGGGAACCTCCATACTGTTCTCCATAGTGGCTGTATCAATTTACATTCCCACCAACAGTGCAAGAGGGTTCGCTTATCTCCACGACTGCTCCAGCATCTACTGTTTGTAGATTTTTTGATGATTGCCATTCTGACTGGTGTGAGGTGATACCTCACTGTAGTTTTGATTTGCATTTCTCTAATGATTAGTGATGTTGAGCATCTTTTCATATGTTGGTTGGCAATCTGTATATCTTCTTTGGAGAAATGTTTATTTAGGTCTTCTGCCCATTTTTGGATTGGGTTTCTTTTTTTGATATTGAGCTGCATGAGTTGCTTGTATATTGTGGAGATTAATCCTTTGTCAGTTGCTTCATTTGCAAATATTTTCTCCCATTCTGAGGGTTGTCTTTTCATCTTGTTTATGGTTTCCCTTGCTGTGCAAAAGCTTTTAAGTTTCATTAGGTCCCATTTGTTTATTTTTGTTTTTATTTCCATTTCTCTCGGAGGTGGGTCAAAAAGGATCTTGCTGTGATGTATGTCACAGAGTGTTCTGCCTATGTTTTCCTCTAAGAGTTTTATAGTGTATGGCCTTACATTTAGGTCTTTATTCCATTTTGAGTTTATTTTTGTATATGGTGTTAGGGAATGTTCTAATTTCATTCTTTTACATGTAGCTGTCCAGTTTTCCTAGCACCAGTTATTGAAGAGGCTGTCTTTTCTCCACTGTATAGTCTTGCCTCCTTTATCAAAGATAAGGTAACCATATTTGCATGGGTTTAAGTCTGGGCTTTCTATCCTGTTCCATTGATCTATATATCTGTTTTTGTGCCAGTACCATACTGTCTTGATTATTGTAGCTTTGTAATATAGTTTGAATTCATGGAGCCTGATTTCTCCAGCTCAGTTTTTCTTTCTCAAGATTGCCTTGGCTATATGGGGTCTTTTGTGTTTCCATACAAATTGTGAATTTTTTTGTTCTAGTTCTCTGAAAAATGCCATTGGTAGTTTGAAAGGGATCACACTGAATCTGTAGATTGCTTTGGGCAGTATACTCATTTTCATAATGTTTATTCTTCCAATCCAAGAACATGGTATATCCCTCCATCTGTTTGTAAAACCTTTAATTTCTTTCATCAGTGTCTTATAGTGTTTTGCATACAGGTCTTTTGTCTCCTTACGTAGGCTTATTCCTAGGTATTTTATTCTTTTTGTTGCAATGGTAAATGCAAGTGTTTCCTTAATTTCTCTTTCAGATTTTTCATCATTAGTGTATAGGAATGCAAGAGATTTCTAGGCATTAATTTTGTATCCTGCTACTTTACCAAATGCATTGATGAACTCTAGTAGTTTTCTGGTAACATCTTTAGGATTCTCTATGTGTAGTATCATGTCATCTGCAAACAGTGACACTCTTCTTTTCCAATTTGGATTCCTTTCATTTCTGTTTCTTCTCTCATTGCTGTGGCTAAAACTTCCAAAACTATGTTGAATAACAGTGGTGAGAGTGGGCGTCCTTGTCTTGTTCCTGATCCTGGTAGACATGATTTCAGTTTTTCACCACTGATAATGATGTTAGCTGTGGGTTTGTCATATATGCCCTTTATTACGTTGAGGTAAGTTTCCTCTATGCCTACTTTCTGGAGAGTTTTTATCATAAACGGGTGTTGAATTTTGTCAAAAGCTTTTTCTGCACCTATGGAGATGATCATATGGTTTTTATCCTTCAGTTTCTTAATATGATGTATCACATTGATTGACTTGCATATATTGAAGAATCCTTGCATTCCTGGTATAAACCCCACTTGATCATGGTGTATCATCCTTTTAATGTCCTGTTGGATTCTGTTTGCTAGTATTTTGTTAAGGATGTTTGCATCTATGTTCATCGGTGATAACGGCCTACAGTTTTCTTTTTTTTGTAACATCTTTGCCTGGTTTTGGTATCAGGCTAATGGTAGCCTCATAGAATGAGTTTGGCAGTGTTCCTCCCTCTGCTATATTTTGGAAGAGTTTGAGAAGGATAGGTGTTAGCTCTTCTCTAAATGTTTGATAGAATTCACCTGTGAATCCATCTGGTCCTGGGCTTCTGTCTGTTGGAAGATTTTTAATCACAGTCTCAATTTCAGTGCTTGGGATTGGTCTGTTTAAATTTTCTCTTTCTTCCTGATTCAGTGTCAGAAGGCTGTGCTTTTCTAAGAATTTCTCCATTTCTTCCAGGTTGTCCATTTTATTGGCATAGAGTTGCTTGTAGTAATCTCTCACGATCCTTTGTATTTCTGTACTGTCAGTTATTACTTCTCCTTTTACATTTCTAATTCTGTTAATTTTAGTTCTCTCCATTTTTTTCTTAATGAGTCTGGCTAATGGTTTATCTATTTTGTTTATCTTCTCAAAGAACAAGCTTTTCATTTTACTGATCTTTGCTATCATGTCCTTCATTTCTTTTTCATTTATTTCTGATCTAATCTTATGATTTCTTTCCTTCTGCTAACTTTGGGGGTTTTTTGTTCTTCTTTCTCTAATTCATTTTAGGTGTAAGCGTAGGTTGTTTATTTGAAATGTTTCTTGTCTCTTGAGGTAGGATTGTATTGCTATAAACTTCCCTCTTAGAACTGCTTTTGCTGCATCGCATAGGTTTCAGGCCATCGTATTTTCATTGTTATTTGTTTCTGGGTATTTTCTGATTTCCTCTTTGATTTCTTCAGTGATCTCTTAGTTATTTAGTAGTGTATTGTTTAGCCTCCATGTGTATTTTTTTCAGTTTTTTTTTCCTGTACTTGATATCTAGTCTCATAGCACTGTGGTTGGAAAAGATACTTGATACAATTTCAATTTTCTTAAATTTACCAAGGCTTAATTTGTGACCCAAGATATGATCTACCCTGGAGAATGTTCCATGAGCACTTGAAAGTATTCTGTTGTTTTTGGATGGAATGTCCTATAAATATCAGTTAAGTCCATCTTGTTTAATGTATCATTTAAAGCTTGTGTTTCCTTATTTATTATCATTTTGGATGATCTGTCCATTGGTGAAAGTGGGGTGTTAAAGTCCCCTACTATGATCGTGTTACTGTCAATTTCCCCTTTTATGGCTTTTAGCAATTGCCTTATATATTGAGGTGCTCCTATGTTGGGTGCATAAATATTTACAATTGTTATATCTTCTTCTTGGATTGATCCTTTGATCATTATGTAGTGTCGTTCTTTGTCGCTTATAATAGTCTTTAAAGTCTATTTTGTCTGATATGAATTGCTACTCTAGCTTTCTTTTGATTTCCATTTGCATGGAATATCTTTTTCCATCCCTCATTTTCAGTCTGTATGTGTCCCTAGGTCTGAAGTGGATCTCTTGTAGACAGCATATATATCGGTCTTGTTTTTGTATCCATTCAGCCAGTCTGTGTCTTTTGGTGGGAGCATTTAATCCATTTATATTTAAGGTAATTATAGATATGTATGTTCCTATTCCCATTTTCTAAATTGTTTTGGGTTCGTTATTGTAGGTCTTTTCCTTCTCTTGTGTTTCTTGACTAGAGAAGTTCCTTTAGCGTTTGTTGTAAAGCTGGTGTGGTAGTGCTGAATTCTCTCAGCTTTTGCTTGTCTGTAAACGTTTTAATTTCTCCATCAAATCTGAATGAGATCCTTGCTGGGTAGAGTAATCTTGGCTGTAGGTTGTTCCCTTTCATCAGTTTAAAAATGTCCTGCCACTCCCTTCTGGCTTGCAGAGTTCCTACTGAAGGATCAGCTGTTAACCTTATGGGGATTCCCTTGTATGTTATTTGTGCTTTTCCCTTGCTGCTTTTAACATTTTTTCTTTGTATTTAATTTTTGATAATTTGATTAATATGTGTCTTGGCATGGTTCTCCTTAGATTTATCCTGTATGGGACTCTCTGCACTTCCTGGACTTGATTGACTATTTCCTGTCCCATATTAGGGAAGTTTTCAACTATAATCTCTTCAAATATTTTCTCAGTCCCTTTTTTTTCTCTTCTTCTGGGATGACTATAATTCGAATGTTGGTGAGTTTAATGTTGTCCCAGAGGTCTCTGAGACTGTCCTCCATTCTTTTCATTATTTTTTCTTTATTCTGCTCTGTGGTAGTTATTTCCACTATTTTATTTTCCAGTTTATTTATCCATTCTTCTGCCTCAGTTATTCTGCTATTGATTCCTTCCAGAGAATTTTTAATTTCATTTATTGTGTTGTTCCTCATTGTTTGCTCTTCAGTTCTTCTGGGACCTTGTTAAACATTTCTTATATTTTCTCCATTCTATTTCCAAGAATTTGGATCATCTTTAGTATCATTACTCTGAATTCTTTTTCAGATAGACTGCCTATATCCTCTTCATTTGTCTGGACAGGTGGGTTTTTACCTTGCTCCTTCTTCTGCTGTGTAGTTCTCCATCTTCTCATTTTGCTTATCTTACTGTGTTTGGGGTCTCCTTTTCGCAGGCTGCAGTTCATAGTTTCCGTTGTTTTGGTGTCAGCCCCCAGTGGGTAAGGTTGGTTCAGTGGCTGGTGTAGGCTTCCTGGTACCTGTGTTCTAGTGGATGTGGCTGGATCTTGTCTTTCTGGTGGGCAGGACTGTGTCTGGTGGTGTGTTTTGCCGTGTCTGTGAACTTAGTATGATTTTTGGCAGCCTCTCTGCTAATGGGTGGGGTTGTATTCCTGTCTTGATAGTTGTTTGGCATGGGGTGTCCAGCACTGGAGCTTGCTGATCATTGAGTTCAGCTGGGTCTTAGCGTTGAGACTGACATCTCTGGGAGAGCTCTCGCTGACTGATATTATGTGGGGCCAGGAGGTCTCTGGTGGTCCAATATCCTGAACTCGGCTCTCCCACCTCAGAGGCTCAGGCCTGACATCTGGCCAGAGCACCAAGACCCTGTCAGCCACACGAAGAAGTTGAAATCTTCTTTGCAGTTTCTATGATTACTTGTCCTAGAGGTTTCCAGATTTGAAATGTGTAGCGACCTGCAAATCCAAGAGCTGCAATACCCAGCTCCACAGCTATCAAACTTCTTGCTAGTCGTCAGTCAATGTCGGGGTCCTACTTCTTGGTTGGGGGTGGCAAGCACTCAGCATAGCACAGGCCCTCACAGGCAGTCCAATTCAACTTTTTAAAAAGCATAATTTTACTTAAAATATGTGCTGGTTCTAGTGAAATAGACTCTGCCTTCAGATAGTGCATTCAATGGATGTCACCCATAGAGAAAATAATTGTTCCAACTGTATGACAAAAATTACTTTCGGAATACTTTTCAAGAGTCATCTCACAAATGTAACTTAGGAGAGCATTTAATAAGCAAAGCATGCAATTAAGCAGGATCAAGCCTACCTTCTGTGATACTTATATTCAAAATAACTAAATCCTCAAATGGAAAATAGATGGGTGATAAATCTCGGCTAAATCTATAGTCTTTGCAGTACTTTCTAATTTCATTTTGGTATTGTTATTATAATGTGTTATAAAGAAGTATGTAAAATATTTGGTGTTCAAAACTGAACACAATGTCTTTTTTTGAAGTAAAATATGAGATGTTAAGTTTTCAAATATGTCAAAGACGATGCTCTATTTGAAATGTAGATCAGATGAAGTCTGTTGTTGTTTCACTCACCTCCAAGCAGAGCTCTGGGCTTTGCATTCTCATTTGTGTGCAAAGTAGGGGCATACAAAATTCACCTTAAAAGTGATGCAACAACATCAAGATTGTAAGACTGAAAAGGGCAGCACTCTTATCATGGCAACACCTCGAGAAGGTGCACCTCAACTTGTAAAGATGAACTATCATTTGAGAAAATAAACTAATGTTGGCAAATTTCTGTCACTAAATATTTTAAAATCTGCTTGTGTGTGTTTTATAACATGTGCTTTTATGTTTAACTGTTGTGGAAAACTGTCATAGGAAAATAAACTCCAAAGGTTCCACTGAACAGTTTATAGAATTCGACTTTTAGCGCTAGATGAAATGTTGTCCTTTAAAGAACACGAGTGCAGAACAATAGTCTCTTATACTGCCACCTATTCTATATCCAATTTTGAAATCCTACACTGTAACAGATTTAACCAATTGTATACTGCTGCTCTTCTGTAATTATATAAAAAATGCTATGAAGGTTAAACGTATCTCTTAGTGGAAATTAAAAGGCATTCTCTTTTATCAGTTTGATAATGAAGATGCTTAAACCAAAACTACCAAAAATATCTGTACCCCCCACCTCCCATAATGCCAGAAACGTCCTCCTTATTTACTATAATCTTTCTCAGAGTGTAGCTATTGGGCCAGATACAATAGGATGACTTGAAGGCATGTCTTTCCTTAAGCCACATCTCAACCTACTGAGTCAAGTTATCTGATGAAGATGTTCTGGATTGTACATTTTACAAACAGTTCCTTGATGATTTTTGTATACATTCAAATTTGATTCATGCAAAAAAAAAAAAGGGGTAAAGTATTCAAATTCCATGTGAAAAACACAATACTTTTTAAGAAATAGGCATGAAGCCATAATTACGTCTGAAACCTGTATAAATTAATTTCTCTAATTTTCTAATTAGTCTCCTGAAAATGTGGATGCCTGAACTCTGAGAAAGCCGTTATGAAAGGGGAGAAAAGACTGTACTGACCTTAAGCTTTACCTAATTTGTATTTTTTTTCTTTTTTTTTTATCCAAACCAGCTCTGAAAGAATCAGAGACAAATAATTTGGAACACCTCTCTTTGCCAAAACCACTGAACTAATGCATTCACCCATGTCCAGAAAAAGAGAAAACATAAGAAATAAACATTTTATTAAAGTGATTTTTGCAGTAATACAGCTTTCCCATTAATGTATGATGAGCTCTGTTTGGTCTGAAAACATATAACTGAGAATTTTAAGTGATCGATATTTCATTATTCAGAAAAGGCATTAGAGTACTTAGCACTGTACACTGTTAAGTGGTGATGTTTAAATTCATTTATGTTACATCCATCGTGCAACATGAGTTGCATTTACGGAGAAAAATCAGACTAGGTAGTGACTCATTGCAAAGTCAATCACGGTTTCATTTGGTTCTCATTTTGAGACTCCTGGTATGTGAGGAAATGTTAGCACACTGTACACACTTCAAGGCATAATTAGCATATTGGAACATTTTCACATGGTGACTGGCTTTTCCTCTGCCTTTAGATATAGTTTTATTATTTTAATTTTTTTTCCATTGGTAAGGCCTTGGATTTTATTTTTTCCTTTAGAATTTAAACATGACTTACTATCCTATAAATATTTTCTGCTTAAATTGAATTTTCAAATGTTCACTACTAAATTCAACTTTCAGTTCCCTGTTTTAAATACAAACTTCCCATTGTTTTGACAGCAGCAGTTCACAGGAGTAGTTTTCACAGCCATAAAATGTACTACAACTAGTTTGTAGTATTTTCCATGTTATTTCTCTTTACTAATAATATTTTAATAAATTTGGGATCTTAGTTATTTGTACAAGAAGCTTTATTATTTGCAATTTTCTTATAACACTAGATCCCACATAAGTAAAAATAAAGGACCTTTTGTTTCCAGATTATAGCAAAGTGCCAAGTCTGGCGGTAGGAAGTCCAAACTCTGGAGCCAGAGACCCTGTGTCCAGGTCTTGACTCTACCACTTAGTAGCTGGGAGGAGATACTTGAGCTGTAGGTACCTCACCTCAGATTCCTCATCTGTAAAATGGGCATACAGCTTTCCACAGGTATATCCAAGAGTACTTGTACTTCATAGGACTGTTATGAGCTAATACTTTAAATAAAAACAGTGCCTGGCACACTGTGTAACTGCTACATAGTGTTTGTTAAATGAATCAAAATATTAGCCCCGCAAAAAGTGAAATTTGCTGTACACTGTAAAAACACCTTCAGGCACCTATATTAAACAATACTGTATCACCAAAGCCTAATCCTATGCCTCGCATAGTTTCACTTTGATTGTTGGTTACTTCATATGAAAAAAACACAGTTCATATTTCTATAGAATTATAGTGTTTCTCTACAAAAGGTGTGAAGCAATAGTACAACAGTTTTCCTAAAAAAGTGATGTTTACACTGAAACAAAGGGTAAGTTAGCCAGGCAATATACTGCAGAGGGAACAGCATGGGCAACACCTGACACAAATATATACACGCATATTCATTTTCATTGACATGTATGGACTGTCACAGTCACAGTATGGTGCAGAATCATTGTAGGATGGATTCCTGTACCTGTGGAAGAAATTCAACCAGAGCACCACCATGAATTGAAAGCCACTGAAGAAGCATATTAACTTGTATTTTTTCAACGTTTTCTCCCAGCCTTTTAGGAAAAAAAACATTAATGACTTTTTAGGAAAGGTGCTTTTTATGCCAATTCCCACATTTTCTATAAAAAGGATAAGACTTCTATTTTAGTATCCAAGAGAGACGAGTAATACTTTCAGGCCTCTTCTACTCTTACTGTTCCTGTCCATTGCCAAAGAATGACTTATTTAGTTGGTGATATACAATGTACTAAGCAAATACAGCCAAGCCCTTTACCGGCATTTATGCTTTCAGAGGAATGGATCAAATAAATTCTTAAGCCCACTCCAGTCTCACATGCACAGTAAGCTTTCCATACCAGGTTATATCCTAATAAGGGAAGCTGCCTGCACCTGTGCAGCTGCTAAGGGGTAAAAGTGTAGGAGGCATAATTTTGGCTTGATGTCTAAGCTATGTTTTCCAATGCAGGTTTACCAATTACAAGGCAGATATTTTGGTCTCTGTTTCACACCCATGTCTAATTCTCAATTGTTTCAGAAACCATACGGGAGGAGATAGGATTAGCTGACTGCCCACTCATTTATCACTTGAATTTTTTTAAACAACGAAATTTTAATGAACCATCTTGGAGACTTGTGTTCCATGGAAACACATTAAGAAAGAATGATTTAGTCATCTGTTGAGTAATACTGCACAGATCAGTGGATTTCAAAATAGTTCATGGAATTCTGGTTGCTATTAGGAGGTGGGAAACCTCCTGGGTGAGGTGATAGGAATCAGAATCAAAAGTCCTTGATTAGCGGGAAGCAATCTGAGATAATGGTATATACATGAGCATTAGAGAATGCACACTAGATTCAAATTTCAGCTCCTACCTTCATTAGCTGAGAAGCTATAAGCTTACTTTCAAGTAAGTTGTGTATAAAATTCAATGATACATTTTGTAGAGTTGCTACCACAACACATATAGAAGTCACTCGATAATGCTTTTTGTTGAACTTCAGTGAACAGAATGTGGACAAATACTTGACAGAGTTGGAGCTGAATAGTTTTTAACGTGCTATTATTATTTTAGTTAATAATGTTAATATTAATGAATAAAAGTCTGGTGGGTTGCCATTGGTTCCTTTTGGAACTACTGTTACACAATAGTTTACTAATACTTTTTAGAAGAACATGGCTGGAAAAACCTTGGCAGTCAATAGAAAGTCGGCAGAATTTTAAGAGGTGATGATGAAAAGTTTCATAACAATTAGGATTTGAAATGAAATCAGAAGCTGGAATAATGAAACAAAAATAACTAGATGAAACATAGAAATTCATAAAAAGCACTCAGTCTTCACAACATAGCAGTAGTAAGCACAACATGAATGAAATGTCTGGTTAAATAAAAGCACAATATGAGTACATGATGCCATATAACTACTCTACAGCATATTACATCAGACTCCATTAGTAGAAGCAGTCTTCAAATATAGCTAAGCAAATGTCCTCAAGTTCTATGTGTTACCCAGACCACACCTGGGTAAAACATTAAGAATACTAAAAACAGTAGGCTCATTCAAAGGAGACAGACCAGGAGGACAACAGAATATCAACCCAATAAATGAAGATGGATTGAGATACATAGGACCTGCTTAGCAGGCAGGAGGGAGGATTAGTGACTCTAATAGGAATTTTCTATATTCTTAAACAACTGTTAAATACAAGAAGGACATATTCACTTTATGTGACTCCAAAGTTAAAATAAGCACTATCAGGTGACTCATACAGGGAAGTAGATTCGGGGCAGTATTTTGAATTCACAGAGCTTGTAAAAAAAATGAACAAGCTTCCTCCAGGGATTGCAGGGTGCAAACCTAAAGGCTAAATGCTGGGAAGCACTTACTTGCTAAGTGGAATGTCATTGATAGGCTACTACTTCTCAGTCCCCTTTACATGCCCAGGAGTATTTTTATGACTTTGTATTTATTATCTCAACATGAGTGAATTGCAACAGAATGATTAAAATCACAAGTATATCTCTAGTGTTAATACTTGCAAAGTTTAAGTAGTTTCCAGAGAATTAATCTATTACTTAAGGGTTATTTGAGATGTTTAGCTATCAGAAACTTAACATTTTGGGCATCAACTTTTCCAGTTAAAAAGTGTTTGAAATGCAAGGTCTGAAAAGGTTATTTAAAAATTTTAGTCCCTTTGCCCCTTTTATAGCCAAATTTAGTATATTTGATGTACACTGGTCTGTTGACCGCTATTAAAAGTTACTTGAATCTATTATTTCTTAGACACTATTTCTGCCATTTAATTTCTCATCCTGTGTCACAGGTAGGAAACTGTCTATGGCAAAACACTGTCTTCATTTCCTACCCGAACAACACCAAAACTATTGACATATATCCAAGTCTTGAACTAACTAAAAAATCTATTACACTATATGTATAGCTGATTCACTTTGTTGTAATAAAGCAGTAACTAACACACCATTGTAAAGCAAGTATACTCCAATAAAGACGTTTAAAAAAAAAGTCTATTACAGTAACAGAAATTACTTTCATTTTTCCAGTTCTGGCTATGATATAAAGTTAGTGTAAGACCTGCTTCCCCACCACTATCAATTCTAACAGGAGGACAAAACATATGGAACAACTGTTCACAGCACCCAAAAGAAACCTATACAGGGCTGTAATCCTAAGACTAGGAAAGCAAAAGAGGTGAGCCCCATTTCACTATTTATTCCTGAAGGCAGTTTTCAATATGCTTCCCAGGGATTTAGAAAACAGAGCATCAATCTCTCACGGCTGAGGAAACAAGAACACGCAAAAGAGATCGAATTTGATGACAAGTTACAAGAGGAGGGAACCACAGAATGGGAACTCAAATATCTGAGTGCAGACTTGAGAGGCTACACAGTGTGACAGAAGTTGAAGTTCAGCCAGAGTGAAGACACATAGTAGACAACACAATTCAATGGAGATCCCAGAAAGGCCAGGTTTTAGGGATAGGAATCATGCCAGTGTGAAGGTGTCACGCTCTAAGAGTAAAGAAAAAACCAAAACAGACCAACCATAACAAAGCCTGTAACTAATATTGACAGGGACGAGGTGATCTACGGTAACTGAACTGCCTGCCAGGACAAAACTTAAACCTCTCAAAGAACACTAAGGGAAAGTACAACTAAGAAACCAAAACAGGAGAAATAAAAAGATAGTACTAAAAATAACTGGTTAATCAAAAAGAAAATTAAAAAGGAACAATAAAGAAACAATAAGCAGAAGGGACCAGCAGAAAAAAAAATAGCATGATAGTAGGCCAACTCTTTCAGTAATTATACCAAGTATCAATTAAATGCTTCAACAGAAGGCAAAGCTTGTCAGAATACTAAAAAACAAAATATGCTGTTTAGACATGCACTATACTATTTAGATATATTTTATAACCCTACAATTCCACTGCAGAGTATATGAGACAAAATGAAACAAAAGAACTCCTATGTCCAAAGACTTGTAGAAATATGTTCAGCTTTCTTAAAAGTTTTGAACTTTTTTTTTAAAAAACAACTTAAATATAGTAGCATGTGTATGTAAATTGTAGTTGTATTCATCTAAGGGAATACTACACGTCAATAACAATAGACTACTGATATGTACCACAACATGGATGAATTGCAGTCATAATGTTGAAGAAAAAAATAAAAAGGAGTACATATTGTATAATTTCATTTGCAAGGAAACAAAAACCAGTTATAATTTATATAGTGATGGAAGTCCAAAGAGTAGCTATACTTGGGAGTTCTAGGAACATTCCATATTTTTATCCAGTTGGGGTTCATTAGTGAGACAGATGTAAAATTTATGAAGTCAATTAAGATTTATGCACTTAACTGTCAGTTATACCTAATGAAAATAAAGGTCAACGGCCGTGCAGAAAAGTGTTTACTCAGCAGGCAGGTCTAAATGCTATCTTTCCGAGGCCTGTGTGCAAGATTGGCCCTCGGCTAGCATCTTGCAACTTGGGTTTCAAAAGTGTTCTCATCATTCCCAGAACTGATGATTGGCTTAGTGTGTTTAAATTTTTTTTTTTTTTTACAAGCAGTATGTTTTATGCTAACACCTGTTTTCCTTCTCAGAGTCTAGAATTCGTGTACATGCCAGACAGAAGCTGCCTATATGACCAGCCCCAATAAACACCCCAGGGGCCGAATGTGTAATGAGCTGGCAGACAAGATTTCCCTGTAATAAATCATAACCATAAATGTAACTCTATGTTGAATCTTGTGAATCCTTCTAGTGAATTACTGAATCTGAGAGTGGTTGGAGACTCTCAGAACAGGGATGATGACAAGAAACTAGTTTTTGTTGTTTTTTTAAAATGTAGTTGGATTTTATATTTCTCTTTCTCTTCCTATTTTTATTTCTCTTCCCTTCCCTTCCCTTGGAAAATAAGAACCTGAGTTGGGTGAGAGGATGCCCCATATGCAGGGCATTCCAGTAAGGGGTAAGGAGGACCCATGCAAGGCACAACAAATGGTTTTGAAATTGAGAGGTATGAGGATGTCCAAATAGGGGGTTGGTGGTGCCCTCCCAGCTTCAGAAGGGATTCTATACAGTGCAATAGTTGGGGGTAGGGGTTGGTGTTCACAGCAGTGGTAGTACGATTTGTTAAATATGAAGGTCTCATCACGTAAAGATGTATGTGAAGGATAAAGGGATATAGATTCCTCACTATCAAAAAATAAGTTACAGTCACTAAGAGCATATAGATCTTAAAAGTTATCATACACAAAAAAATCTGTAACTATGCATGGTGATAGATGTTAAGCTATTGTGGTAATTGTTTTGCAATATATACACATATCAAATCATTATGTTGTACACCTAAAACTAATACCATGTTATATGTCAAAAATATCTCAATTTTTAAAAACTTACAAAGTATAAAAATAAATGTTACAAATACAGAAAGGGCAAGAACCAGAGTGTACCCTGCGTTTTTGGATTGGAATTCGGAGATGTCAGTGTGAATTCATTATAATATAGATACATAGCTATAGAAATAAATGCAGCTCTATACACACACACACACACACACACACACACACACACACACACACAGCCTTTCCTACGTGTTTACTGAAGAGCCAGGGAAAGGTGACAGACCAATGTTTGCTGTTCCATTAATCCTATAGTTCCTAACTCTACCACTCTGACTTCAGTATCTTTGTCTGCAAAGGTTGTTCTCTGTAACTGACCAATGTTCTGCCTTCTTCCTGTCCTCCCCCATCAGTTCCTCCCACTTCTCCGGAACATCTGGTTTGGTCCCTAGGATGTGAAGAAATTTTTGAACAAGTGAGATTAGCTATAACCTCATCACCAGCTTTGGGATTGCAATTTTTGAGAAACTGTACCTGATTTATCTAATATTCCTATTCATACTGCATATTTAATAATGTTTTCTAGTGGGTCATATTCTTAGTATAAAAGTAGCCAACTTAAGGCTTCCTATGCTGCAGTAACTTATAAAGCTGGAGACAGGTTAATAGAAGTTACCAGAGCATCAATTATTGGTTATGGTCTTAAAATGAAGTTATATATACATTATATATATATATATATTTGGTATCTCTCATATAATAGAGCAATTTAATAGGGGATTTTTTACTTTAACAGTAAACAAAATATCTCATGGAAAAATCATAGCTGATTTATCAGAGGCTTCACAAGTACCTGATGAGATATGAGTAATTCATTTGCTGAAATGAAGAACAGAAAACAGAAGAGCTGAAAAACCTTTCTTTAAAGCACAGCAGACTTCAAATTTAGAAGCGCCATTTGTAATACAATAAGAAGTGTTTGTTCAATTTCAAAAATACACTTCACATACAAAAAATAAACAAGTGGATTATGAAAAAGGCTAAAAGAAATCTGATTAGGACGTGGAAATCACCTAACAAAGTAATTCCTATACAGCAGTCCCTGTCTGCTTGGTTAGCATTGCTGTGCCATCAACAAAATCATTTAGTTACACAGGGAGTTTGAAGACACCAGGCTCTTACTACACCTACCAAAAATATTGTTCTAAATGTAGTAAAGAGATGTGCTGTTTATCAGAAGTAGATACAGGCTACTCCTACGGTAACCTGGGCAACTTTACCAGGGACCTGGTGGCCACTGGGTATCGTAAAACTCACAACTGTAAAAGGTAAGCGATTTTCTCTAGCCATGGTGTGTATAGTGCCTGGATGGCCGGAAGTCTTTCTGTCTTCAGTAAAGGAAAACTGTTTAGGCAGCGGTAAAGACTCTCTTAATAAACCTAATTCCCACTTTGGGGATTCCAGAGCATATTGCCTAGAACAGAGGAAGACCTTTTATTTCTATTTTTGTTCTGGGAATACGCAAATATTTACAGATGCCTGTAAGCTGTCATAACGCCCTATCATCATCCGTCCTCTGAACAGGCAGAGCAAGTTAATCAACCTCTTAAAACAAAACAAAAAAACACCTCATTGACTATGATTTAGCAATCTACGAGACTAAAATGGCTTAGAGCTTTACCACTGGTTTTGTTTTAAAAAATTAGAAGCACTACTACAAACAGGCACTGAATTTTGAACTTACGTTTGGCAGGCCTGTGAATTAGGGTCTGAGACAACACCCTGGGATTCATTTAGCTGAATCCCCTCATAATCATGTTCAATACTTAAAAACGCTTCTCTCTTCCCTGGAAACTTAAAGATACAAAGTCATAATGACCCAGCAAGATTGGCTGGAAGAAGTCTTCCACCTCTACTGGCAGGAGGTTTCATCTTCACAAAGTTGTTCTGCAGGAAAGATGTGCTGTCACTATGCTAGGAGAGACCCTGTCAAGTGTTGCTGATCACCCATGAGGCTGTCAACGCCACAGCAAAGCAAGCAGCTGGATCCATCCTTCCTGAGGTGGACTGGACTATGGTCCCCACAAAGGATTTGAAACTTCAGCTTTTTGAGCAATTGATATCGGTGCTCAACTTATTTGGGAGGTAGGATTCTAGCAAGCTTATTACTATCATCGTAGACTGTTTTGTTGTCCTATTCACAGCAGGGTCCTTTCAACTACTTTAAGAATCACATTTTACTAGAAAGCAAACATGCTACTTGCTACATTACTCTTTCTTTGTGTACTCCAAGTAATGGTTCCCATAATCATATTTCTGATCACCTCTAAATCCTACTCCTAGTATAAACAGATTCTGGACTTAAAAATCCAGAAATCTGATTATTGACAGAGTAAAAAAATGGGACCATTGTCATTAATTTTTTGTAATAAAAAAGTGAAGGTAACAAGCACTGAGGTACTTAGACTCTAAATTCAACAAAAAAAATTTGTTAACTAGTTTGATTAGAAGAATGGTGTAGATAAGAAAAAACATTTAAATAACGGACACACAGAAATCTGGCATTTACAGAGAGAGACTGCAGTAGACAGGTCTAATGGCACTCAATTAAGTTTGGGATGTGAGTTCTCAGCCAATCCCAATAAAGACAGATAAACACATGGAGATTTAGTTGACTGTTATAATAATATGGTGATTGAATTACACCTGAGACAAAAAATAAGGTTCATTGGGTGGACCTAATGTTTATTAGATCCATATACATTAAACACTGGAATTACAATCTGTACCTTTTGATGGGTGTCTTACTTTAATAAGACTGATACTAGATGATGACCATGGGTATCTTTGCTTTTCACATGGGGAAAACTTGTGAAGACAGAATAATTCCTAAAGAGCCTAAGTTGTCATATTCATGTGATGGTAGTTATGTCACTGAATGAAATCCAGGAGGAGGAAAACTCTTAATTAAAAATTTAGAGTATCAGACTCCAGAGTTAAGCTGCCCCATAGGCTTGGATTGGATAAAACTTCATAAAGAACAATGATGCTTATGAATCATTTGAAAAATGTGAGCAATAAAAACATCACACCAATTTGTAAAATTAATGAATCACTAAGCAAAACTTTTGTGCATTGCTAATCAAGAGTTTGATTTCACCATTCACCATGGGTATGATTTATTCAAAGGCCATTCCTCCAAGCAAATGACATACCACCTTTTTAAAAATTTAATAATTCTGTTTGTTTGTCATAATTCTGAGAAAATTGCTTTGCTTTGTATTTTACTATGGACTTGTTGGATATTCAGAGGACTGCAACTCGCCCAGAGAAAGATGAAAACAGCAATGGAGTTAACTGGAAATTTGTGATCTTACTATTTTATTATAGTAACAAAAGAGGACTGTAAGTGTAAATACAAATCGAAAAGAAAAAAAAAAAAAATCTCCCTGTTGAAAATAAGAGATTTCCACTACCTCCCTTTTCTTAGAGCATTTACTTGAGAAAAATATGTAATTCTTAGTTCTTTCTCAGTCTCTTTGAAATGTAAATCTTTAAAAGAGCTAAATAAGCCTCCTGCCAGCTTCCCAGAGCCAGGAATATCCTTCTCAAGGACATAACTCCCCATCTCCCAGTGTCTGTGGGAGGGTAGCAAACCTGACTTCTGGAACAGCCTTGCCTCAAGTTGCAAAACCACCACCTGACTAAAAATGAGTTTATTTTCCTTTGGATAAAGCCTACTTAAGCAAATTCAGATGGTTATCCCAACAACTAAGTGAATCTGGGATGAACTACGTGTGACAAACGGTGTTGTCCTCAAGTAAGAAGACTTGGCTAGTTATTATTTACCTTGAGAACATATATGTGATGGGTTCTATCTGCTCGACTATGTGAAAGGGTGAGATTTCTTTCTGTCTTTGGTATCTCTTAGTGCACTGCCCGTGACACCCATCAGAGTTTTGTCTAATGCTTATTCAATAGTAAAACTCAAACTTTTTTCTTTTTCTTCTAGCCTTGTAGACAGGTTTTCTGGGTTGGGAGGAGATTATTTTTATTTCCCCAACCACTTTGCAAATAGCTGTCCTGTAATCATCAAAAGTGTCAAGGTCATGAGAGTAAAGGAAAGCTGAAGAAATGACCTAGATTGAAGAAAACAGACAGACAACAATTAAGTGCAATTTGAGAGTCTAAACTGGATTCTTTTGAGTCCAATCAAATAAGAGGAATTGTTAAAACTTCAGTGGATTCTAAGTATTAGTATCTATGTATTGATGTTAATTTTCTTCTTCTGATGATTACATTGAAGAATGTGTTTGGATGAAATACTAAAGTATTATGGTAGATGCAGCATTATTTCCAAATGGTTTAGGAAAGAAAAAAGTTTTATGAACTGTACTTTTCTCTAAGGTTGAGATTGTTCCAAAGTTGGTTGGGGGCAGGGAGAGAGACAGAGATAGAGAAAGATACACCCACACACTCATCAAAAAATGTAATATTTGTTAAATTTCTCCTAGTTGGTTCTTTCTTAAAACAAAAAGAATCAGATAATTTTAAACCTCCATTCTGTATTCCTTTTTCTCTCTAGAGATAACTACTCTATAATGCAGCTTTCCCACACAAGCTTATATAATATATGCTGTTGTTCTGTATTTTAAACTACGTAAGTGGTATTGTACATCCATGTACTTTTGTAACTTATTTTGAGCTTTTATTTTGAAATTTATACACTTTTTTACATCTTGCTAAATTTTATTTTTAACAGTAGTGTTGTATAAGCCCCAGTTTATCCATTCCTCTACTGAGAAACAGGTTGCTTTGACTTTTCTCACTATTATAAATATTATTGCAGCATTATATAAAGTTTAAAAATATCTTCTCCCAGGGAGTGGCTTGCAGTTTTTCCCTTATTAATTGATGTCTGACATACAGGAGGTTTCAATTTTAATACTGGCACATTTGTTGATTCATTTTTAATGGTTTGTCCTGTTGGGTACTCTAAAGAACTCTGTGTGTGTTCATGCGTTTTAGATATTTTTTTATAAGTACTTCAGAAAAAAAGTACAATGGATTTTTTAAGAAAAACCTTGAAAAATAGAGAAGAATCTATGTTAACTCACTAAAAGGTTGGTGGTGTGTGTGTGTGTGTGTGTGTGTGTGTGTGTGTGTGTGTATTCATTCATCCAGATTGACAGGCTTAACTAACTCCTAAAATAAATACTAGTGTAGCATTAAATGTTATATAAAGAGAAGTTTCAAATTATTTTCTGAGTGTGTTTGAGAAAACACTTAGACAAGATAGTCAGGCTTGTATTATTTGTCTTTCAGCCAATTATGTGGGAAAATGTTTGAGAATATTATCTGAATCTACTTCTAAAAATCATTTATTTATTTATTTACTCATTTATCCATGCATTCATCCAAGCATTCATTTATTCAACAAATATTTGATCTGTAAATATTTATCCTAGTGCCTAGTATCTGCAATAGAGTATCAGAAGCAAAGCTAAACCTCTGTCCTCAGAGATTTTGTATTTTTTTGAGGCAAAACAGGCAACAGACAAATGAATCAGTAACTACACAACATGCTAAGTGCTACAGAGAAAAATAAAGCAGCAGGGGTGGAGGTAAGCAAGTAGCTACTCTTTCAGGTAAGATTTTCTAATAGAGAGTCTTACCTTTCATGTGCACAAGTATTAATAACTAAGACACTTTTTAGCAACTAAAATAGAAGATGGAAAAATAAACTGAGGAGTTGACACCAGGATGGCTACCTATTTGTACTTTATATGAAGGGGCAAATCTTTGAGGCTAATTATGACAACAAGTGTTACAAATGCAATATGGAGGAAACAGATTTAGGATCTGAAAGGATTGGCTAGATGTATTAATAGGTCATCAAAGTTAGAGAGGCAGTGAGTGAAAAATTCCCTTCCCTATGTGTTGCTACAAGTACTGATGAAACAGACCTTAACAGGAGAACAAGGTAGCAAGAGAAAAATTGAAAAGGTGAAATTTTCATGTCACTTGAAGCCCTTCTAGCCATACTACCTGTAAAGATATTATGTTCACTCATAAAAGTAATATAATTAAGGCTACTGATTACTAAAAGACTACACAGATAGCTGTTAACCAAATCAAGTGACTACTATTCAACAGTTACATAAAGGAAAGGAATTTAGACATTTTAAAGAGTAATTTCAGTGGAAGACTGATAAATCATAACTGAAATAGACTTAGACGTGATGATCAGGAGCTAAGACATGCATTTTAGGTATCACAAGATGCAGCGGTTACTTGTGTTGGCAACTATTCCTCCACCTGGCTTTAAATTTCTGTGAGCAGATGCTTCAGGTAGTATACTAGTGAATTTGCTATAGTGGGAAAAGTCAAGGGTTTGTAGAATCTATCCTAGGAAACCTGCCTCACCCACAAATGGAATACTGCATTCTGTAGTGAGAACATGGTTGGCATACAAGTAACTTTAATCTGGCTTTATGAATACCAGCAAGAAACACTGAGTGTAATATCACTGACACAGAAATATTAGGTGCTATGATGCAAGTGGTTCCCCTGGATACCTTAACTAACCTTGGGCTTAGGAAGCCAAAAAATAAGCAGGAAGGGGAAACTAATCTGTGTCTTAATTAAGCTATTAAAATTGGAAGCCCAATGTAGAGTAATTTCTATGAAATAAGATAAGGATTGAGTGCTGAAAATACCCTAAGATGAACTTGTTTGAATATGGAGATTCTATGGTGGGAGGGGAAAAAAGAAAGGGGTGATATTAAAAATTGGAACTGTGACTGAAGAGATTTGGTGGTCAAGAGCTTTTACCTGATTTCATAATTGGTGCAGATATTTTCACAGATATTACATATGACTAGGTCATGTTGCCTTTGCACTTTTCATGGACACATTGAGTTCATCTTATTTTAATTGGCTATGATAAACAGAAACAGCCCTCCTTATATGAGGTATTAGGCAAAATTAAACTCTAGAAGCTAACAAGAGATCAGTACACTGATCAAGGAATTGGTTGACATGGAACTTTTGATTCCCAAACTTCCTTTTAATAATCTGATATGATTATTAAATAAAGAAAAATGTTCCTAGAGGCCAAACATTTTGGCTTCTGGGTCTTTGCCCTCTTAAACTTATTGAGCGCCCCAACTAACTTTTGCTCCCCAACTAACTTTTGCTTATGTGGATTACATTTATTGATATGTACCATAGTAGAAATTAAAACTGACATATTTCAAAATATTTATTAATTCATTAAAAATGTAACTATCCCAATAAGTGGCTACATAAATAAAAAACTTTTTCAGGAGTGATGTCAACAAGATGGTAGTATAGGAAGAGCTGGACCTTCTTTCTCTCAACGAACACCAATTCAGCAACAAATCATGGACAAATCTATAATGGGGGTGGGTAAATAACTTTTAATTCCAGTATAAAAGTAAAAAAAAAAAAGTATTAAAAATAACTAAAAACTATGTTAAAGGAGACACAACATAAGTGGATCTAAATTGTGACAACAGTAACAGAAAGGAGAGGAATGAAGTCCAATTGTTTACAACTCTACACTTCTTTTTTATCAGCTTAAAACATAGTGTTATAAGCATACATAATTGTAAGCTCCAAGGTAACCATACCAAAAAAAAATCTACAGAAGTTACATAAACAGAAAGGAATCAAAGCTTATCAATAAATTTTTACAAATCAACAAAACATAAGACAGCAAGAGACAAAAGAACTATAAGACTAACTGTAAAAAAAAACAAAATGGCAATAGTAAATCCTTCCCTATCAATAATTACCTGAAATTTAAATGGATTAAACTCCCCAATCAAAACACAATGTAGCTGAATTTTTTAAAAAAGACCAAACTATACGCTATCTAGAAAAACTTTAGATTTAAGGACGCACATAGGCTCAAAGTAAGCGGATGGAAGAACGTTCCATGTAAATGGTAACCAAAAGAAAGTAGGGTTGACTATACTTATATCACACAAAATAGATTAAGTAGAAAATTGTCAAGAGACAAATAAAATATTATGAGAAAAGGCACAATCTACCAAAGATAAAATATTTATAAATACATTCACCCAACCTCAGACTACCTACATGTATAAAGCAAACATTGGCAGAACTGAAGGGAGAAATGGACAGCAATATGGCAGTAGTAAGAGACTTCCTACACCACTTTAAATAATGGACAGAACATCCAGACAGAACGACAGTAAGGATAGAGGGCTTGACTGATGCTATAGATTAAATGGCCCTAACAGACATAAACAGAACATTACACAAATGGCAGCAAAATTCACATTCTTGTCAAGGGCACAGATCACATGTTAAGTCACAAAACAAGTCTTAACAAATTTAAGATAACTGAAATCATACCAAGTATCTTTTCTGACCACAATAGAATAAAACTAAAAATCAACAGCAGAAGGGAAACAGGAAAATTCACAAATACATGGAAATTAAAACACTCTTAAACAACCATTGGGTCAAAGAAGAAATCAAAAAGGAATTTAAAAAATATCTCCATACAAATGAAAATAAAAACACAACATTCCAAAACTTACAGGATGCAGCAAAAACAGTACTAACAGGGAAGTTCATTGTGATTAACATCTACATTAAAAAAGATTGAGCCACCTATGTTCCATGCACATTTACATACATTGTCTCATTTAATCTCCACAGTGGTGTAAAGAAACTATTATCATCATCTTTATTTAACAAAGGAGGTGATTAAAACCCAGACAACTTACCTATCTTGACTAATGAGGCACGACAGTAAATATCAAGGTCCAGAAATCAAATACAGGCTTATTTAACATTAACACTCCAAGCTCCTTCCAAAATTGTAGGTGATGATGATGATATTAATTTAAAAAAAAACTGATTAAAAAATTTCGATATCAAACAACTTAATTTCACATCACAGAACGAGAAAAACTAAGCACAATGTTGGCAGAAGGAAATAAAAGATTAAAGAAATAAAGTAGAAAATAGAAAAATTAATGAAACTAAGTTGTTTTTTAATATTGAAAACCCTTCTAAACTAAGAAAAAAAGAAGACAAAATCAAAAATAAGAGATATTACAACTGATGCCACAGAAATAAGGATAAGAGAATACTGTGAACAAGTTATATGCTACAAACTGGATAATCTAGAAGAAATGGATAGATTCCTAGAAACCTACAGCCTACAAAGAATAATCATGAAGAAATAGTCTAAACAGACCTCTAACTAGTGTGGAGAGTGCATCAGTAATAAAAAAAAAATCTCCCAACAAAGAAAAGCCCAGGACCACATGGCTTCATTGGTGAAATCTGTCAAACATTTCAAGACGAACTGACAAAAATCCTTCTCAAATTCTTCTGAAAAAATGAAGAGGAGGGAAACTCCTTAACTCAGTTTAGGAGGCCTGCACTACCCTGATACCAAAGCCAGTTTAAAAAAAAAAAAAAAAAAGATACAAGAAAAGGAAATAGCAAGCCAGTATCACTGATGAATATAGATTCAAAAATCCTCAACAAAATGCTAGCAAACCGAATTTAACAACACATTAAAAGGATCATATGCCATGATCACATGGGATTTAGCCCTGGGATGCAAGATTCAACATGCAAATTAGTAAATGTGATACACTACATTAACAGAATAAAGGATAAAAATTCATGAATTTAATAGATGCAAAAAGGCATTTGACAAAATTCAACAACTTTTAATGATAAAAACTCAAACTAGAAATATAAGTAAATTACCTCAATACAATAAAGGCCATATATGAAAAGCCCATGACTAACACTCAGTACTGAACAATGAAAAAATGATAGCTTTTCCTCTGAGATAAGAAGTCAAGGATGCCCATTTTCACCAATTTTATTCAACATAGTCCAGTAAGTCCTAGCTAGTTCAACTAGGCAAGAAGAAGTAAAGAGCCATCAAAATCAGAAATAAAGAAGTAAAACTGTCCCTGTTTGCAGAAATATGATCTTATATAAAGAAAACACTTAAGTCTATTAAAAAATGATTAATACTATAAAATGAACCTGCAAGATACAAAGTTAATATACATAAGTCAATTGCATTTCTGTACACTAATTACGAACTTTATGAAAAGGAAGTTATAAGAATAATTCTATTTATAATACCACCAAAAAGAATAAAATACTTAGGAATAAAGCAATTAAGGAGGTGAAAGACTTGTATACTGAGCACTACAAAACACTGATGAAATATTACGCAAGACATAAACAAATGGAAAGACTTACCATGTTCATAAATTGAAAGTCCTACTATTGTTAAAGTCCCTATTACCCAAAGCAATCTACAGATTCAAATATACCAATGATGTTTTTTATAGAAATAGAATTCTACAATTCATATGGAAACACAAATAGCCAAATCAATCTTGAGAAAGGAGAACAAAGCTGGAAGCATCACACTTTCTGACTTCAAACTATATTACAAAGGCACAGTAATCAAAACAGTATGGTACTGGGACAAAGACAGACCAAGTGATGGAACAGAATAGAGCTTCCAGAAATAAAATCATGCCTATATGGTCAACTAATCTTCAACTAGGATGCCAAGAATACACAGTGGGGAAATAACAGTCTCTTCAACAAATGATGTTAGAAAAACTGAATTCCCATAGTGAAAAGAATGAAACTGTACTCTTCTACCATACACAAAAATAACACAAAATGGATTAAAGACTTAAACATAAGGCCTGAAACTGTAAAACTACTAGGAAACAAATAGCGGGAAACGTCTTGACATTGATATTGGCAATGATTTTATGAATGTGACACCAACAGCACAGGCAGCCAGGACTACAAACTTACCAAATGAGACTACATCAAACTAAAAAGTTACTGTACAGAATACAACGAACTGGTAAAAGATAACCTAAGGTATGGGAGAAAATGTTTACAAACCATATATATGATAAGGGGTTAACTTCCAAAATATATAAAGAACCCCTACAACTTAACAGTGAAAAATACTAATAACCCAATTAAAAAATGGGCTAATGACTTGAATAGATATTTCCCCAAAGATGACAAATGGCCAATGGGTATATTAAAAGACACTCATCAGCGCTAATCATCAGGGAAATGCCCATCAAAACCACAATGAGCTCTCACCTATTTCAGGATGGCTATATTAAAAATAAAACAACAAAAGATAACAAGTGTTAGAAAAAGGTGGAAAAAAAGGAACCCTTGTACTCTGTTGGGAGGAATGTGAGTGAGTATAGCCACTATGAATCACAGTATGAAGACTACTCAAAAAATTAAAAGTAGAACTACCATATAACCCAGCAATCCCACCAATGGTTATACATCCAAAGGAAAATATAATTAGTATCTCAAAAAGATATTAGCATTTCCATGTTTATTGTAGTGTCACAATAGCCATGATGTGGAAGCAACCTAAATTACTGTCAACAGATGAATGAATCAAGAATTGTGATATACACATACAACTGAATACAATCCCACCTTTTTAAAAAGGAAATTCTGCAATGTGTGACAATAGGCATGAATCTTGAGGACATTATGCTAAGTGAAATAAGCCCATTACAGAAATATAATTACTGCATGATTCCATTTTATAAGGTATCTAAAAAGATAAATAAAATTCATAGAATCAAAGAGGGAAATGGTGGTTTCCAGGGGCTAAGAAAAAGGGAAAATGAGGAATGTTTATCAACAGGCATGAAGTTTCAGATAAGATAAATAAGATCTAGAGATGTGCTACACAACACTGTACCTACTGTCAACAGTAATATATTGTACACTTAAAAGTTTGTTAAGACGGCAGATCTCATGTTAAGTGTTCTTTCCAAATAGAATAAAGAATGAGAGTTGAAAATCCTGAACTACAAAGAAAGCCCTGAAGTTATTAATGACATTTTTTACAACATAAACAACGGCATGTGCTGAATTTCTGTAGTTGAAATTACAATACAGGAACAGACTAAATATAAGAAAAGTAAACAACATATTTGGTGAAAAATAACTATTTTCAAGAATAAAATAGTTGAGAATGGTGGCATTACCTTATATATTTGCAAATATCTTTAATTTTTGGCTTAATAGGAGGCAGCTTAACTCTCACACCTGATTATGCATTCAGTCTCTTGTGGTGTATTATTTCTGCTGAGATTTAAGAATAAAATGGTCTCAAACAGATTAGTTACTGATAAAGAGAAGAGTACTTCAATAGTTTCAGATAATTGTGCACATTCTTCTTTGATTCTCAGCACAACCAAGTAGTAGCTTCCTAAAAATTAGTTGAAATGCAGATTCTGAAACCACATCAATGAACTTCTCACTCTCTTAAAATTCATTTGCCTATCTTGCACTTTAATGGATCTTTTATCATGTATGACTTTGTAATATCATACTTCGGTCATTTGGAAAATACTGGTTTACTCAGTTATCAAACATCACATTTTAAACATCACCGCTGATACCTATAACACATACCTGAGGCAGGAGACTGTCCTGTACTTGTGACAGCCCAATTGTAAAACAAGCAGTGGCACATTACTAGATTTAGGTTGAAACTGTCTCCAGCACCATGGGGCATCATCCTATCATTCAAATGCCCAAGTTATCAATTATCCCATGGGTAATACTGAAAGACATCCAACTGGGGTAAGGACTGTACAATGAAGTTTACTAATAACAGGTAAATAGTGCATTTAAGAATACCCTAAGGGGGGCTTCCCTGGTAGTGCAGTGGTTAAGGATCTGCCTGCCAATGCAGGGGACACAGGTCCAATCTCTAGTCTGGGAAGATCCCACATGCCACAGAGCAACTAAGCCCACACGCCACAACTATTGAGCCCACACGTCACAACTACTGAGCCCGCATACCACAACTACTGAGCCCACATGCCACAACTACTGAGCCCGCGTGCTCTAGAGTCCGTGTGCCACAACTACTGAGCCCATGTGCTGCCACTACTGAAGCCCACGTGCCTAGAGCCCACGCTCTGCAACAAGAGAAGCCACCACAATGAGAAGCCCGCACACCACAACAAAGAGCAGCCCCCAATTGCCACAACTAGAGGAAGCCCGTGCAGAGCAACAAAGACCCAACGCAGCAAAAAGAAAAAAAAAAATACACTAAGGGAGAAGGCCACAGGAAGCCCACTGTATACATTAAGCAGGCTGCTCTATTCCCCATGGGGACAATGATAGTGTCCTCTCCACATGGGCCACTGTGTGTTTCAAGGATTATGATTCTCTCCCAGCTGAGTCAAAGCAGCACTCTGGTTCACTGATATCTGATTCCTGCTATTACAGATTGTTACCCTCTAGCACAAAGTCTGTGGGAAACATTATGTGACTCCCAGACTGAACTATATTTGGAGGTTTAATGTACCAATTGACAGTCTCATGGAACACTCAATACTTCAGGGTTCACCTCTTATACTGTTGGTCGGAATGTAAATTGGTGCCACCACTATGGAAAAAAGTATGGAGGTTCCTCAAAAAACTAAAACTAGAGCCACCATATGACCCAGCAATCCCACTCCTGGGCATATGTCTAGACAAAACTATAATTTGAAAAGATATATGCACCCCTCTCTTCATTGCAGCACTATTCACAATAGCCAAGACATGGAAACAACCTCAACGTCCATCAACAGATGAATGGATAAAGAAGATGTGGTATATATATACAATGGAATATTACTCAGCCATGAAAAAGAACAAAATAATGCCATTTGCAGCAACATGGATGGACCTAGAGATTATCATACTAAGTGAAGTAAGTCAGAAAGAGAAAGACAAAGACCATACTACATCACTTATATGTGGTATCCAAAATACAATACAAATCAACATATCTACGAAACAAAAACAGACTCACAGACATAGAGAACAGACTGGTGGTTGCCAAGAAGGAGGGCAGGTAGCAGAGGCAAACTATTATATAGAGGATGGATAAACAACAAGGTCCTACTGTATAGTTCAGAAAACTATATTCAATATCCTGTGACAAACCATAATGGAAAAGAATATATGTCAGTGGTCCCCAAGCTTTTTAGCACCAGGGACCAGTTTCGTGGAAGCCAATTTTCCCAGGGATGGGGAGGGGCGTGGGGGGGATGGTTTTGGGATGATTCAAGTGCATTACATTTATTGTGCACTTTATTTCTATTATTATTACATTATAATATATAATGAAATAATTATACAACTCACCATAATGCAGAATCAGTGTGAGCTCTGAGCTTGTTTTCCTGCAACTATATGGTCCCATCTGGGGGTGATGGGACCACCTCAGCTCCACCTCATATCATCAGGTATTAGATTCTCATCAGGAACACGCAACCTAGATTCCTTGCATGTGCAGTTCACAGTAGGGTCCGTGCTCCTATGAGAATCCAGTGCTGCTGCTGATCTGACAGGAGATGGAGCTCAGGCAGTAATGCGAGCGATGGGGAGCGGCTGTAAATACAGATGAAGCTTTGCTTGCTTACCTCCTGCTATACAGCCTAGTTCCTAATGAGGGTTGGAGACCCCTGATATATGTGTATAACTGAGTCACTTTGCTGTACAGAAGAAATTAACACAGCACTGTAATAAATCAACTATACTTCAGTAAGGTTAAAAAAATACTTCAGAGTTCAGATCATTTTCCAACATTGTACATATTTCATCAATGTGTAATGGCAACAGTATAGGTGGTTCTACTTTGGTAAACGTGTTGTAGGTATGACAGCAGTTTGGGGGTATCAGAACAAATATTCCTAGAGGCTTGCCATAATAAGGCAAAATATTTAATAACCCAAAAAGGGACACTAGAGGGAGTTATTTTTTGGAGACAAGCTGAACCTGGAGACCAGCCTAAGGAGAATACACTGCTAAATTAACCAAGGAATGAAATAATGACACCAGTGGAGAACACCAGCAATGGTACATCCAGGCTAGTACCCTCAGCCAGAAAGGATTATGGGATATTTACCATGAAATGAGGTTGTAGGTAAACAATGGTAATCTTATACAATGGTAGGACATCATTGGAGAGTATGGCCTTTATTATTGTCCTCTAGTGATTCTAGTAACATAGGCTTAAAAAAAAATTATCTTTCCTGTGATGCAAACAGTTAGAATTGAACAGAAAAAAACAATGGCCTCCTATGAAGGAAAGAGGGAAACAGATGGGTAGTGTAACATAATGGCACCTGGAAGCCAATGTCTCAACTTATTCTATAATATCTGAAATATCACTGTGTCCACAAAGCAGAGGAAATTCAGAGTTTACTGAAAAATGACCTCTAGTTTCCCCCTCAATCTCTGGGAGTATGTGGTATATGGAGAAATTTCACTTCTAATGGGAAGAAAAGGACTGTCAATTTCAACCAAAGAATGTTGTATCAAACATTACTTTAATCTTTCCACCACAGTTATTTATAGTGTAACAAAACATTTATAGGTTCATGGATAGAATAAAAACCAGGCTTATATAAATGATGATCTCCAAGAACAGAAA
>NC_083096.1:9699095-9783777 GCF_949774975.1 Lagenorhynchus albirostris | reverse complement strand
TATGCTAACACATATATGTGGAATCTAAGGAAAAAAAAAAAAGGTCATGAAGAACCTAGGTGTAAGACAGCAATAAAGACACAGACCTACTAGAGAATGGACTTAGGATACGGGGAGGGGGAAGGGTAAGCTATGACAAAGTGGGAGAGTGGCATGGACATATATACACTACCAGACATAAATAGATAGCTAGTGGGAAGCAGCCGCATAGCACCGGGAGATCAGCTCGGTCGTTTGTGACCACCTAGAGGGGTGTGTACGGAGGGTGGGGAGGGAGGGAGACACAAGAGGGAAGGGATATGGGAACATATGTATATGTATAACTGATTCACTTTGTTATAAAGCAGAGAACTAACACACCATTGTAAAGCAATTATACTCCAATAAAGATGTTTAAAAAAATAGAATTAGAAACGAAAAAGGACAAGTTATAACAGACACCGCAGAAATACAAAGCATCCAGGAGACTACTACAAGCAACTCTATGCCAATAAAATGGACAACCTGGAAGAAATGGACAAATTCTTACAAAGGTATAACCTTCCAAGACTGAACCAAGAAGAAACAGAAAATATGAAAAGACCGATCACAGGTAATAGAAATTGAAACTGTGATTAAAAGTCTTCCAACCGGGCTTCCCTGGTGGCGCAGTGGTTGAGAGTCCGCCTGCCGATGCAGGGGACAAGAGTTCGTGCCCCGGTCCGGGAGGATCCCACATGCCGCGGAGCGGCTGGGCCCGTGAGCCATGGCCGCTGAGCCTGTGCGTCCGGAGCTGTGCTCCGCAACGGGAGAGGCCACAACAGTGAGAGGCCCGCGTACCACAAAAAAAAAAAAAAAAAAAAAAAAAAAAAGTCTTCCAACCAACAAAAGTCCAAGACCAGATGGCTTCACAGGTGAATTCTAACAAACATTTAGAGAAGAGCTAACACCCATCCTTCTAAAAGTCTTCCAAAGTATTACAGAGGAAGGAACACTCCAAACTCATTCTATGAGGCCACCATCACCCTGATACCAAAACCAGACAAATGTACTACAAAAAAAGAAACCACAGACCAATATCACTCATGAGTATAGATGCAAAAATCCTCAACAAAATACTAGCAAACAGAATCCAACAACACATTAAAAGGATCATACACCATGATCAAGTGGGATTTATCCCAGGGATGCAAGGATTCTTCAGTATACGCAAATCAATCAATGTGATACACCATATTAACAAATTGAATAAGAAAAACCATATGATCATCTCAATAGATGCAGAAAAACCTTTCAACAAAATTCAACACCCATTTACGATATAAACCCTCCAGAAAGTAGGCATAGAGGCAACTTACCTCAACATAATAGAGGCCACATATGACAAACCCACTACCCACATCCTCCTCAATGGTGAAAACCGGAAACCATTTCCACTAAGAACAGGAACAAGACAAGGTTGCCCACTCGCACCGCTATTATTTAACACTGTTTTGCAAATTTTAGCCACAGCAATCAGAGAAGAAAAATAAATAAAAGAAATACAAACTGGAAAAGAAGAAGTAAACCTATCACTGTTTGCAGATGACATGATACTATATACAGAGAATCCTAAAGTTGCCACCAGAAAACTACTAGAGCTAATCAATGATTTTGGCAAAGTTGCAGGATACAAAATTAATGCACAGAAATCTCTTGCATTCTTATATACTAATGATGAAAAATCTGAAAGAGAAATTAAGGAAACACTCCCAGTTACCACTGCAACAAAAAGAATAAAATACCTAGGAATAAATCTACCTAGGGAGACAAAATACCTGTATGCAGAAATTTATAATTTATATGAGAACCTGCTGTATAGAAAAAATAAATTAAAAAATAATTTTTTTAAAAAAGTTATTAGAGAAAGGGGGAAAAGGAATATATGGCAGCTTATTTTATGCCGTTAATGTCAATATATCCTGAACTCTAAGCCCAGACAATAATCATCTAAAGAAAAAAATTAGAGTCTGATCTCACATATTAAAGTAGATGCAAAATTTCTTAACAAAATATTAGTAAACTGAGTTAATCTATATATATGAAATTATATATATGAAAATACTTATTTTCTTTGAAGAATTCAAGAATGATTCAACATTAGAAAATCTAAATTCATCACATAACAGCTTACAAGCAAATACCAGTTATCTTGATTGCAGGGGAAAAAAAGTTAGATTCATCATTTATGCATTAAAGAACACTGTCATAACCAAAAGGAGAGAAAACATTGTTTACAAGGAAAAGCATGTCTACATAAATTTATTCAAAATATTATTCTAGGTGGGGAGGCATTGGAAGCATTCCAATTGCAATCAATCTGATGCCCAAATTGCCAATTGCTATTAATTATGGAGAAACTTGCCAGAGAAATAAGAACTTCTCCCCCAAAATGGAATAGACTATTTACCAACATAAAGGTAAAAGCAAAATTTATTCTTCACACAAGTACTTTAAATGTAGAGTTACTACTAAAAAGACTAAAGTGTATAAGCAAAACAATAAAATTAGTAATGATTATCAAGGTTCTTGATTATACATGATTAATAATCAACTGTATTTCTGGGTATTTGTGGCTGTAACTTAGGAAACTTTTTTCCAAAAGATATATCTGTAGCTAACAAATACATACTAAAAATAAACCTAAGGCAGAAACAGAAAACAATGCGTTTGCCGTTTAATTGAAGAAAAGTTAACAAAAATCAAGAGATATGCCAGACTCATGGCAGAATTCAGTCAAAATTTTCACGTCTCCCTGGATTGTTCCACTTAATCAATATAATTCCAGTGTGTGAGTGTGTGTGTGTGCGTGTAAATTGAAGATCTAATTTTAATGTTACTTTTAAGTGAATGGGCCAAAGACAAGAGCCAGGACAATTTTGAACAAGTGCGGCACTTGCCCTACCAGATATCAAGGCTGTAATAAAGCCCTACTGTTTAAGACAGTTAAGAAGCTGTGCAGGGGTAGACAGACAGTAGTGGCACAGAATAAGAGCCAAGAAAATATTTAGAGCATATTTGGGATCTTGGGCGTCTTTACAGATAACTGGGTAAAAATCAAGTACTCCAATGAAATTAGCTTCATGGTTTATATGGCTTTTCCCATTAAAAAAAACAAATTGTATCTATTCATCACAACATATATAAAAGTTCACTCCAGGATTAAACATGAAGATTTAAAACTCTGATTGCATTAAAAATGAGAAATTTTTATACATGAAAGAGGCCTAGCTTTAGACCCATCTCGGCTTTCAATATGCCTTCCTCACTAAGCTTAACCATTTCTAGCTTTTGATTTAAAGTGAGAGATGTGTGACTCTTTTCACTTGAACACCTAGTGACCGTTGTACTGTTATTAACTGGCCTAATTTCAATACTGTGTGTCTCAGGTAATAGGGAGACCCAAGGGAGAGAGACATGAGACAGTAGGTCAGTGCAACTGTCAGAACACACACAGCATTTAGCAATTAAGTTTGCTGTCTTATATGACCTTGCCTTGTGGGACCCTACAACAATTACAGTAGTAACATCAAAGATCATTATCACAAATTACCATAAAAAATATAATAATGAAAATGTTTGAAAAAGTTTGTGAGAATTATCAAAATGTGACCCAGAGACACCAAGTGAGCAAACGCTGTGGGAAAAATGGTGCAGAGTTGCTTCACAGGGTTGCCACAAACCAGTTTGTAAAAATTCCAATACCTATGAAGTACAATACAGCAAAGTGCAATAAAACAAGGTATGCCTATATCTAAGCATGTATGCTAAAATTACAAGAAGAATGAATAACAAAACTTAGAGAAGTGTTAATTTCTAGGTAGAGAAGGGCTAATGAGAACTTCAAGTAGAATATTGGTAATATACTATTTCTTAATCAGGTGATAGGTAAATAGTGTTGTTTTCCCTCAAACTGTATGTATACACTTTTGTGTGTATGATATTGTATTAATTTCCTATGTCTGTTAAAACTAATTACCACAAACTCGGCAGCTTAAGACAAAGCAATTTTATCTTTTAGCTCTGGAGGTCAGAAGTCCAAAATCAGTTTCAGGGCTAAAAATCAAGGGGTTAGCAGGCCTCCTTTCCTTTCTAGATTCTCTAGAGGAAATACCATTTCCTCCACTTTTTCAGCTTCAAGAGGCTGTCCACATTCCATGGTTTGCATACCCTTCCTCCATCTTTAAAGCCAGAGGGATAGCATCTTCTCTTTTATCTGACCTCTGCTTCTATCCTTACATCTCTTCTCCGCCTCTCTGCTTCCTGTGAGAAGAAATCATATTGCTTTCTGTGTCTGTGACCCTCCTGCCTACTCTTTATGAGAGCCCCTGTGATTATATTTAGACCCACTGGGATAATCCAGGACATTTTTTCCATCACAAGAGCCTTACTGTAATCACTGCAAGGTCTGTTTACCATGTAAGGTAACAAATTCACAGGTTCTGGGGATTCGGATGTGGACATCTTCGGAGGGGCCATTATTTAATATACATTTCATAAACTAAAAAACAAGTAAATGTGGTTTTACACCATGCAGTTTATGATATAAGAAATACATTTCATAAACTAAAAAACAAGTAAATGTGGTTTTACACCATGCAGTTTATGATATAAGAAGTATAGTACTACAAGTTCTCATACACTAAGAATGGGAGTCCAAAATTGCATACACTTCCTGGAGTTTAAGTTCGAAATATAGTTTGAACACTCTAAATTACCCGTATCCTTTGATCCAGCAATTCATGAAATAAATATATTTCAGGAACTTGCTTGTGATTTTAAAGAGAACTTTTTGTTTTTATTTCCTTTCCTCTGTGTTTTTTTTCATATTTTCTCTTTTAATAATTTATTTTATAATTCATGAAAATAGATTTTTATGACAGGAGCATATGATAAAAGATGATGTATACTGGACCCACTCACTCTCTGCTGGTCTGTGTACTGAAGCCACCGAGATGAAAGAGATAAGAGGGCTAAAAGATCACTGAAATTCTAACATTCAATTTGACCAATGGGAAAAAGAGAAAACTAAATTAGAGCAAGGAAAGATATAAAGACCCCAGAAACCCTATTCTATGTTGGGGCTAGAAGGAAATGCTACCAATTCCCTTCTCTAAGAACATACATCTTAAGCCAGCAAGATGTCAAATGGACAGTCGGGCAGCAAATTCAAAGCAGCTGCACAGTTTGAGGGATGAGCAGATGTGGAGGTCGGGGGTGGTTGTGGGGTCTTTTTGGTGGTGTTTGATCATCATTTAAGTTTGGGGGTTGATTTGTGGGGTCTGATATCATGAACACCAGTTTAACCCGTAGGTTTTACCTTCTTAATTATTATGGGTTCTTAAGTATTTCAAGTTCTTAAATATTTTGGTAAAGGAAAAATTTTTCTTAACATTGTTTTTTGTCACTTGGATTGAGGATGGATTGTCATTTGGAAGAATCTTTGCCTGTAAAGAACTAGTATGATCAAGGTAGAGATATTAAAATAAGGGGATAGGTATTTAGGATTTATTGATAGGGTTAAGGAGAAAGCAAAAAGTTTTACAGATTTTGATCAGTTAGCACATATGGAAAAAATGTTTTGGCTATAGCATCCTTTGGGCCATCCTACTAGGGAACCTGAGCATCACAAAATTCATTGCAGATGGATAAGGAATTCTGTTGATCCATATAAATTGCTAACTGTATAAGAAAATTCATTAATAAATTACCCTTCTACTTTCTATTATGAAATATATGCTCCGCCTGTAGCATATTGTTTTTTAAAGTGTTAGCTAAAAAAAGCTATTTCAGCTGAAGTTTGATTTTTTAATTATCTCTGGAGTGGCTGAAATACTAAAAAATATTGTTAGTGATAGAACACTCACCTTTTTGCCAGCTGAACATTTGCATATTGCCTGGAGGATAATGGCTGAAGGCTAAGGAAACAGCTCTTTAAATCTGATTGATTATATCTCAGTCTATTTTAAATGGTAATTTATATTATTTAGAAAAAAACATACAGAGTGATGTCAAACAACTCAGGTCACTGCACTAACAAAAAGAAACTGAAGGCATTTAGAAAACACTCTAACTACTGGCTACATGAGTTCATTATATTGCTCCACAGATTTGATATTATCAATATAGACTGAATCAAGCCAACCCAAAATGGAATTTTATTTTAAATGCTTTGTAATAGAAACAATCTGCAGAAAATATGTCGTTAAGACAGTATCTAGTGAATGCTACATGCAATTTCTACCACCATCCATATGTACTGCCATGCTTAGTAGAAATAATACATTTATGTTTCTGTTTTTCTAAGATTAGAAGGTACAAACAAAAATGTAGTTCTCCATCTTTCACATTTTACTTCACCCAAATATTCTACCAAATAACCAAGATTCCAAATTGTTACAAACAAAATGAACAATGTTTCCATGGCATTTATGGTAACTATCAATCTATCACCATATTAATATTTACAGGAAGTCTGAGAATCTAACTTCATGCTTTAACCAGCAAAGGTTTATATTTCGATTTTGCAAAAAATTATCAGGTTTAAAAATACAATTTATTCATGATCCTTTTTGTACAATACAGCATGTATTGTACAGCATGCATGTACAATGTATGTACAATGTATGTACATGCATGTACAATGTACAGCATGCATTCCTAATTATAAAGGAAACTTGAAAATAATGTGATACTTTATTTTCCAAATCTGAATTTTTTTTTAAAAGTCTTTGCACCAGTTTGAATATTTGAACACTGAGGAACTTACGAAATAAAAACCTGATAATTGTTAGCACAATTATATACAACTATCTTAAATAACATTACATAAAATATTTTTATTTAGAAATACAACATTTGTTTTCCTTTCTTACCTTGTATTAAACAATTTTATCTAGGCTCTTGACTTGCAGTACTGGCATCAATCATATAGCCAATTTTTGCATCATCTAACACAGTTTTTGCATTTAAAAATATACACATAGCTCTGTTTCCTTATGATGCTTTCACAAAGAAATCAAATCCTAAACCACATATCTAAATGTTACTAAAATTTATACTAGTTCCCCAAGCCTCCCAGTACTTAGTTGGCATGTGTTTGGTACATACACATCAGTTTGTTGCTTTTAAAGGTGAAATTTTACAGACTTGTTTACCATCATATAGAGACAATTACAATTGTAAACTTCATATTAAATGTTTTATCTAATTTGATAGTGTTTCCATCAGTTGAGTCTTCTAATCAGAGATATGTTGGGAAATATTTAAAACAGGCTCTGGCAGTGATGGGAAGTTCAAATCCTGATTTGTACTATTTTCCAATTTTCATAGAGTAAATACTCCTACTCTGGTTAATTTTAAGCTACCAACGTGAAGTCAACTGTCTTGCAAACTTCATGAAATTTTAACAGTGGGCCCTCCTGAGCCAGCGTGAGCCAAACCCACAACACCAATAAAAAACCACAAACATCTTTCTACCTACAAATCTGGTTCTTTTCCACTTAGTACTCCCAGGTGCTTGTCTTTAATCTGGGTTACTCCACAGTCTCCATCTTTACTGGCTGCTTCTCTTCAATACAAACTCACTTATATTTACTAAAATCTCTCACTCAGTCCCAGCTTAGGCTTTTTTTTTTTTTTTGCGGTACGCCGGCCTCTCACTGCCGCGGCCTCTCCTGCCGCGGAGCACAGGCTCCGGACGCGCAGGCCCAGCGGCCATGGCCCAGGGGCCCAGCCGTTCCGCGGCACGCTGGACCCTCCTGGACCGGGGCACGAACCCGCGCCCCCTGCATCGGCAGGCAGACTCCCAACCACTGAGCCACCAGGGAAGCCCTAGGCTCATTTTAACAAAAATAATGTTCATAATACTGACATTGACAATATTCAACCTCATGTTAACTCCAAAGCTTAGTGAAAGTTTTGTTCCAATCATTTACATTGCTCTCCGGTCACTAATTACCATTCCATGACCAAATTCGAAGGTTCCTTTGCAGTTTTCCCAACTCATTTTGAGACCAGTATTATCCTGACACCAAAGACAGTACAAAAAGACAAACCGACCCCTCTGCAAAAAACCACTATGCAAAGTTGATTTAACATTTGAAAATCAAATTAAATCCATGATTCCAACATGCTAAAGAAAATTATTTGAGAAAATCCAACACGATAAAAACTCTCAGAAAGTTACAGAGGAATTACCTCAACTTGATAAAGAAAATCTACAAAAAACAAAAAAACCTCTAAAACCATCATCCTACTTAATAGCAAAAGACACAAAGCTTTCCCTCTAAAACTGGAAACAAGACAAGGACGCGCTCTCACTACTCTCATTCTCCTCACTACAGGAAGTTCCAGCTACTACAATAGGCAGAAAAAGACATAAAAGGCACAAAGATAGCAAAGGAAAAAATAAAACTCTCTCTTTGCAGGTGTCCATGATTATCTATGTAGACCAACCCAAGTAATCACCAAAAGAAAAAACCAAGCGAGCTCTGTGAGGTCACACAATACAAGATAAACACATAAAAATCAATCGCATTTCTACATATTAACATAAAACAATGAAGAAAATAACGTTCTTATATTTTAGAGATAAGTACTGATATATTTACAAACAAAATAACAATTTCTGATATTCATTTCAAAACAATTTCCTGAGGAGGACGGGGTAGGGATATACATAAAGCAAGATTGGTCCTAGGTTGCTAGTAGCTGAAGTTGGATAATATAGAAATCTTTATAAGCACTAACCTCTCTTGTTCTGCTCCTCTCCAAGCGTGGCCCTTGCACTGGCAGCACCTTCCTCCCTCCGGAACTTGTTAGAAGAGCAAACGCTCCACCCCCAAGCTATTTATTTTGAATCAGAGGCTCTGCACGTGAGGCCCATTACTCTGGGACTTAACAAGTCCTTCAGGTGATTCTGATCCAGGCTAATGATTCCAAACCGTGGTATGTCAACTGCTCTCACCTGAAGATGTTACCGAACAAAACTTGGGTCCGCTTGCCCAAGCGCTGTAAAGCCAATCTACTGATACTGGGTTCTGGTGAAGCAAAGTGCAGTGTTCACTGAAAGGCATCAAGCAAGGAGGCCAGGACAGCTAGTGCTTAAAAGACCCAAATTCCCCGAAGGCTTTCAGGGAAAAGTTTTTAAAGACAGGGTGAGGGAGGGGGGTTGGGGGTATGTGATCCGCTCATGACATTCTTCTGATAGGCTGGTGGTGAGGTAATCAGGAGTCAAGATCATCAAACTTTAGGTTCCAACTAGTCTGGGGTCTCCGTGCTTGTGGGCAGCAGACAGTTAACCTCTTCCACCTGGCGGGGGTTTCAGTCTGCAAAACAGCTCAAAGGACATGGCTCAGAATATTACCTATAGCGTTTGAGGAGGAACTAAAGGTCCGTGATTTTGTTTAATGGCTAAACTGTTATTATTTTCTCTTACTTGACTGTTTTTCTTTTTTTCTGCATTTTCTCACTTCTCTGATTAAATTTATTCTTTGACTAAAGTTTTTTTACAGACAAAAGACAGGCAGAGAATATGGGGGAAAGGACTATAGGGTCCTGCTCTGTCTCAAAGACTGGTAGATTTTGTTATGTTTTAAATTATCCACAATACGATGGGGAAACAAATGAAAACACCTATGCCAGATGTTTCACTAGCAAATTAGAATAAACTTTGAAAACATACAATTCTAATCTTAAACACTTTCAGAGGACAGCAGAATGGAATCTGTTCCCTAACTCAGTTTATGAGACTAGAAAAATCTTAGCCCTGGAATTGAACAAAAAGTATGAGAAAAGGAAATATCAAAGCCAATCTCACTCAGGAACACAAGATTCAATCATTTTACGCAGGAATTAAGGAAATTGCATCCAGCAGCATATACAAAAACAAACAACAACAAAACCCCCACCATAACTAAACTGCAGTTACACTAGGAAAGCAAAGTTGGTTTACCATTGGATAGACTATAAACGGAAGGGAGTAAGAGAGGTTTGTTTATTCCTAATATATTCTGTTTCTTGCTCCAAATGTTGGCTACCTGAGTATGCTTGACTTTTAAAAATGTATTAAGATGTATGCTTATGATTGTTACATTTCTGATTGTAAGATAAACTTAAATGAAGATCTTGAAAAAATCTTAAAAATTTTTTTATTCTCAAAATTCTTAGTCATTATTATAATCGATTAAAAAAATAGGAAACTCTATCGTAACATAATACATTGAGGAAAGTAAAATGATAATAATTCTGCAACTTTTTCTCCAAATAATCTTGAGATACTTTCATCTACTGACATTTGATTTTTAAAAAAACCAAAACTTCAAGGTTTTTCAATACTATAATAAGCAAGTGCTTAAAACAGTAAATACCATGATGATTAAAACCAATTTGGCTTTTTAAATATTAAAATAAACTGGAACTTATTTTACTTAGAATACAAAATATTAACATAAAACATTTGATTTTTTTTAATGAAAATGCAATTATGAATATTAGAGAATGAAATCAGTCTTTGTCTGATGTTTTAAAACATCATTGATTCACAACTGTAGGAGTTCCTGAGGTAAATTCAGAAACTGGGCCCCTTACACGGAAGGCAAGGAGAGACAAAAGAAAGAGGAGGTCACCCTAGATTGGTAGGTGGCAGGTTTAATAAACAGGGGAACTTATATGTGTGTCTGCTGGATGAGTAGATCTTTGCAACTGCCCACAACAATCTTAAAATTTTATATAGAGGCTTTAACTGGGTTCAGTCACATCAACCATCCAGATTGTCTCAACACCACCTTGCTCTCTCAAGAATGTGTCCTTGGAACAGCTCCTAGTGTAGGAATGGTGGGCAGAATGTACATTCCCAGGACAGGAGATGGGTGATGAGCCTCAGATTGCCCCATCCAGCTTGAGGGTCAACCTGTGTCACGTCTTCTCAATGACCTCCTCAAACAAGCATAATAAAATTTCCTCCTATCTTTCAATATCCCTTTGGTCCCGAAGTCAAGCATGACACAAAATGTCAATTAAAAATTAATTTAGAAACAAATTATAATTTTCTTAAACATTTAATTATCACACACCATTGTTATTAAATGAAACAAAGTCCAAGTTTGGTTTTATATGACTAACAATTTATGCATTTCATTCAATTGAATGAATTATATATAATTTAATAAAATAGTAACCAACAATGAAAATATTTTGTATTCTAAATAAAATATTTATATCTAAGAATAATCAAATTATTTTTAATATCTTTAGAGGATTGGTAGATTACATATTGCCATGGAAGATGTTAAAATGCCAAAAAAATTGGAAACTCCTGATTTAGTTTCTAGAAGCATATTATCATGTCACAAATATGAATCTTTTATATTTTTCACAAATATAGAGTATCTGTAATTGCTTGTCTTCATAAAACACATTTTTTACTTGAATATATTCTGAGCATTTCTTTGATCAAAATCATTATTAGTATTTAAAAGAAGAGAAAAATAAATTAATCCAGGAAGATACTCAATGTATATATTTGACTTTTAGAATAATTTCATCAGCATTATACACACTTTTGATTCTACTTTAATGTTTGTGTGATGAAACAATTTCAAGATTGTAATGATCAAAATAAATATAATAATGACTGGGAATAGTATAACACACCCTTCGGTGAATTGAATCATTATTTTTCCTTAACTAGACAAAATTACAGCCATTTTTAAAGGCTTTTTGACTTCACTGTGCATGTAGGCTTTATGAGGAAAAATAAATTTATTATCCAAACTCTGTAATGTCAAACTCTGACTTTTCATGCTGGCACTAATTGCATGTCTGCTGCTTCTATGTTTATATGTCTCATTATCCCAGCTTTCACTGGGTGACCTCTTAATACAAGTGACAATCCCACATAACATAATTCTGGTTGTTTATTAATTTGTCATCTAAAAATAATCATTCACTTAATTATAAAACTCAACTGCGTGTTTGTATGTTTCGCATCGAATTCTTGTTTATATTCACACAAATATTACCCACGTTTATGTGTATATAATAGGCTTATAGAGATTGTCACTAGGAATATTGCCATTTTTTTGTTTGCTTCTTTCTTTTCCTCTAAAACATTTTTGTGTGAGAGAAGTAGTTTGTCTAAATGTTGGATGATGCGTATATATTGGTGAATGTGCTTACAAACACGAAAAGAACTTTTTCTGTTTCTATTTTCATGTCCACAGGAAATAAACTTTAAGTATCCTTTATGCATATATCAAATAAATGGACCACATGACAGTATTTCAGACCCCACATTTTCTACATTCCTGAAACCTCCACTCACGGGTCATTAAAACATTATCAACAAAGTAAGCATCCTTTTAAATGCTTTTACCTCTGAAAGGGTAAAAATAGTTTGGCTGCCTTTTGGAATAGAGAATGGGAAACTAGGGGTTTCACCTTTTAAATCCTTAATACTTTGTGAATGTTTTAAGATATATTTTTTTCTGAAAATCTACCCGTTTATTTTTTTAGCGGGATTTTTAAAATCTTTTGTTGTAGTAGAAAACTGGTTTAAATTACAGCAAAGGTGATTATTTAGGTGATTCATGCAAAAAACTTTCTAATTTATGAAAATTTTAATGTGTTAAGAAATCAAAATTTTACCTGATTTAGGGAAACTTTGAAAAAAAATGATACTAGCTATACGAGAGCACACCATTGCTGTATTCTTTGGACTAGATGAGCATACATTTCTAACGTTCCTAATTCAACTATTTATATGGCTAGAAATATGCAAAGAAAAGTCTTTTTTAAAAGGACTACTTTTTTATTGATTACAAAATGAACAGGTTTCCAGTGGCTTTTAAAATCTTCTAATATTACTATACCATGTTATCCTCTAAAGCTTGGCTATCAGTCTAGATCTAAATTGCTGGTGACAAAGAAAGGCCTCATGCCACTCCTGTCTCAGGCAACATGAACAGGAAACATAATTTCGAATGTACCAACAATGCACTTTCCAGACAGATAAATTACATACAACTCCTGAGACTCCTGAAGTTAATTTACAGCAATATTTCTTTTCTTTTATTTAATATCTTCAAGCCATTGGCTCATTTATTCACTCGATCATTTACACATTTGTTAAAGAAGTATAAATTGAGCACCAACCATGTGACAGAAAGACTGCTTGGTGCTGGATGTGTCATCAAATGAAGCTGGATGTCTGCCATCATAAAACTGAAAATTAAGACAATGCACAAGTAAACGTCATAAAATGTGAAAGGCTATGAAAGAAGCAAACAGGACTGCTAAGATGCAGAATAACAAGAGAGACCTAATTTGAGTGTCAGGGAAGGTGCCATGAAGAAAGTAGTATTTATGCTGACTTGATGGATGAGAAACCAGCCATGAGAAGAGCATGGGGCACAAGATTACAGGTAGAGGAAAGATCATATGCAAAGACCTGAAGTTAGTGAACAGCTTGGGATATTTTAGAATCTTAAAAAGCTGAGAGTCAATGGCATATGGTACAAAATTAAATTGAAGGAGTAATGTAGGACTGATCCGGTCAGGAGTTTGGCATGGATTTCTACAGTGAGAAGGTTTATAATGGCTTTCAGCAATGGAGAAACATGGTCTCACTTTTTTTTTTTCTTTATAAAGTCACTTTAGCTCCAGCGTAGAAATAAAGCTGTACAAACAGGGAGTGGGGGATGAGAAGGTTATTACTATATTAAGTGAAAGGTGATAGGCTTGAAATACTCTATAAAATTAAATTCACAGAGTAAAGAAGGAGGAATAATCAAGGACTAACTCCAGATTTGGGGCTTGAAAAGCTTCTTATGAACTTATTAAAATAATATCATACTAGAACATCAACTCACATCTCTCTTAAGTGCATGTCATATTTTTCTCATTCTACACAATGGTTTTGAAATAACTCTATATGCCTAATAGCATTACTTTCTCATCTTTCAATCATTCATTAATTTCATACATATCTGGTATTTTTCTCTTCCTCTACTAAAACTGATTTCTATATTATTACTAATAGTGCCCTCATTGCCACACTTGAAGAGATTGCTTATCTGTCCTCATATACTGGAAATATTTACCTAAGACTCTTTTCACTCTGGATCATTTGATTTTTTAAGTTTTGCTAATTCTTGGCTTTTTGGAAATATTCCCTCCCCATTATGAAACTTTCCCCACTGTCCTAGTTTTCTGGCCTCCACCAGTTTCTGAAATGTGATCATAAGTATGATAATTTATGTGTATGTAGCTGGTCCCACCACTAGATTGTGACATTGTGGATTCCTTTTTGCTCAGTATTTAAGATGCCCCCTCATCGGACTGTCATGAGCTGAATCCCTATCAGCCAATTTGTACCTAGGTGATATCAGGAAAAGTACTTAAAATTCTCTAAATCTCAACTTCCCTCATGTATAAAATAGGTATAATAATTGTGAAGCGTTCCATATTTTTGGAGAATTCTTTTTTCTGTTACAAAGATTATATTTTACACTTAGGAATTGTACAAACTAAGGGAACATCTTTAAATTTTTTTATTTAAATTATGTTTTCCATTTAAAGAATAATTATCTTTGGGGGATTGTTGTCGTGTCGTATTACTTTCTATATTTGGCAACCTCACGTTGCCACACTCCACATGGATGGGTGTTGAGAATAAAATGAAAGTTCATCTGGTGGCCCATAGACTCTGTGTGAGCTTGCTTTCTTGTGATTTGAAGAGATGTTTCTCTGATGTTTGAATCTTGTTACCTGCTAGAATGCTTAGTTGAACTTGAATCTAAATTCAGTAAAATAAATTGTCTGAGTCTGACTACAAAAAAAAAGAAAAAGTAGACACCTCATTGGATTGTTCTGTTAGAATGAGATTAATGTTACTTCAGTTAGAATCTACACTTAGTAAATGTTATTTTTTCATAATCATTATAGTTATCATCATAATCATCCTTATATTGGTAATATGAGCAAATAAGCAGGGTCCTATTATACTGTAGGTGTTTAATTAGTTCAAATGAAAAGTGAATGAATATCCCAGGAGGACAATACTTGTGTTCCACGTTTGAATTTAACATCATAAGTACTCAGTCATTTTTATGGACTACATGAAATAATTAATATATAGAATATTAAAGCATAATATGGTTATAGGATATGTAGTTAGATGTCTAGAACATAGTTGCCACTATGAACATGTTTTCTAATAAATTACGAATTGACGAATGTACTAATATTTTTGAAGAACCAATATCGATAATGTTGATAGTCAAACTAATTTTCTATCTTCCTATATAGACTTAAAAAGAATCCATTGAGATGGCACTTGTCCTTATCAGTCACACCTGAACCTTCCATTAAATGTTATAATTTCAGAAACAGCTTTATGTCATGTAATCTTAAATACGTATCATATAAATGTAAGTTCACTTTTGTTATTATATAATTTCACTTAAATTTGACTTTTTAGAAAAGTTTTTATAGATTTAACTTACAGAAGAAATGCTTAGTGCCACCAATGTTGAAAATAATCTATTTAACTAGCAAGCTGCCTTCTATTCTACCATTTTCTGTAAGACATCATGCTAAATAAATAACAATTTTTTTCAGAGTCTATTTTAAAATTCAAATCATGGATAAAGTTTTAATAACAATTGAATCATTCTAACAATCTTGATTTCTCACCAATATATTATGTGTATATATATATTAAAATATACTAAATATAAATACATGTGATTATCTTTCATACCAACACAAACTAGTAAATATGCATTTATTGATAATTACATATTAACAAATAAAATGAATGACTTGAGCACAAGAAATGGTTAGTAATCAGTTTTTCATCTCTTGACATTGATTTAATATGTGGTCAGTTGCCAGGGATGATGTCAATTTCTCATGCAGTTCTGCTTAATGGAAAATACAATTCTATTATCTAATATAGGATCTGTTAATATTTACAAAGTACTATTACCTGTAACTACTGTAGTTATTAAATATTAAAAGAAAAGCATAAATAATAATTTTATACAGGAAATAAAAGTGAATGCTGGCTTGAGAAACCATTTTCAAAATGCAATGTTTCTCTGGTGAAAGGCAGCACTATGCCTCTGGTGTCCCCTTAAGTGACATTCAACTAGATCACTGACTTCAAAAACAAGAGTGACATACTGTGGCTTGTACTTTAGTAATAGAACACTTGCCAAAATGTTGGATACTAGTTTAAGTGCAGATGTGGACCTGGCTAGCATAGGAAAAAAAATAAATAACCGCATTTGTTTCAAGCAAGTAAACGTATCTCAGCCCTGTTTTTGTTGAGGCTTTGATTAATAAATGGCATCTTCAAGCATGTAACAAAATGTGAACCTACTACAACCATAAATGGCAACAGTAAAGTGAGGAAGAGATTTTTAAAATACTCATTTATCTATCCTGAAACAATTAATCTTCAGAGGAAGTCATTAACATCAATCTCTTTAGCTAAATTCACCTGAGAATTAGATGCTAGTAACACACATTCATTATCTAACATTTGAGTTTTTCATCTCCAGACTAAAAAATAAGCAAGAACACAAAAGCAATTACAATTCTTACTCAACAATTTCCTCTGTTAATTACCTTTGCAAAGAATCAGTCTTTCAAACTGACATGCATTGTATATAAATTAATCTTAAAGAAACAAGAAAGTATACAAGCCTGCCAAGAGGTATTTTATTTTTCTCAGAAAGAGCATCAATCATAAATGAAAGCATTAGCCTCAAGGCTAACATTTTTCTTGGGTCCTATTTAGGAGTCAGAGGACATGGATTTATTTTGATTAAATATTAATCTTGTCTTATTTTATAGACTTTTAGACAAAACACCCTTCCAGATGTAATTACCTCAATAAAATTAATATTTCAAAAGGTAAATTTTAGATGTTAGAAAGTGACATAAAATCTACTTGAATATGTATTTATTGTTATTTTTATAATTTCTATCTTATCCATTAAAATGTATTTTACTTTTATTATTGCCATGTCAGCTTGCATGAACAATTTACCTAAATAGGAGAATCTGTAGTTATTAGTTATTAAAAGTTAATCATCAGTTATAGGTAAGGTACTAACAAACAAGCTGCTGTAACAAACTCCAATTACAAAATTGTTCCCACCTGACTGAAGTAAGCTTTTCCAGTCATACTGTGCGTGTTTCTGATGAGCAGGTTTCTTTCCTCCAACTAGTGTTTCAGGAACTCCAGTCCTGTTCAATCTCATGACTTGGTGGTTTAAACATGTAACATTTACTGTTGCTCATTTTGAGATGGAGGAATTGTATTCGGAAAATTTTAACTACTAAATAATCGGAGTATAGGCCCTTTGGCTGGCTTACAGTTAGTAGACTTTTGAGTGATAGTAAGTCAAATATTTATTTTGGTGACCAGGCTAAGGCATGGAATTGGAGTATTCAGAGACCTAAACCTCTTAAAGGTCAGCCTTTATGTGAGTCAGAGTAACATAAAAATATTTCATGATGAAGTACATGTAGGGTAGTTGTGGAGACTATTACTCTACCACTCTCTTGAATCACTTTTCCTTAGCTCCTTTTTCTTATATTTAATGGATAATTTTGAAATCTCATAGTGTGTCAAACATTGTGTTAAGGGAGATATAAAAATCACACATTTCCTTCCCTCAGAAATATCATAATCCAGTGGAGGAAGTACACATTTAAAAAAAAATTATGATGACATATCTAAAATGTTACAATGGACAAACGCCTACAATATTACTGGTGTCAAAAGGGAATAACAAAATCTGCCCTGGTGAAAGTTAAAAGTTCTCCCCTGAGAAGTCAAGCTGTATCAAAATATAATTTATTCCAATTCAGTAAACATATTAAATGCATGCTGACACTGAACCCTTAAAACATAAAGTGAATAAGACTTGGCCCTTGTTCTCAAGGGGCTCATAATCTAGCATAGAGGAAAGACACAATGAACAGACATGTGAAATATATTTATAAGACTTGCATCTTTAGTTCTCTCTGAGCAACAGGAGACAAAACCTGAGGCTGAGCTGGGGTTGGTGACCAGCACACAAAGCCAAGACCCCGCCCCCCAATCATGAATCAGACCCCCAGATCATTCAATGGGGGAATTAGAATCACTCTCTATTCCCACAGATGTATGATGGGAGAAATTCAGTGTCCATCTGTGGCTCTAGGAGGAACAGAAAAGGAAAATATGTCTCTTCTGAGACCTCTTGACATACTCGTTTTAGTTTTGAATGGCAACAGAAATCAGCCTGTCCAAGTGGCCCATAGCACTCAAAGCCAATGCTTTCTATCTTAAAGTGATCTCAAGTTACAATTTCTCTTAGGCACCTGACATAATCAAGGAAAATCCTCTCTGGATCCAAATCTCAAAGACTTTTCATTAGTAATATTTCAAGGAACAAGGATTTACAGTTGAAAATTACAATCAATAATTTTTGTTTAATTTGCTATAATAATTGGGAATTGGCTCTAGGGAATTGGCTATGGAGAACATATAATTTTTGGTGAATAATCTTTTGGAAAGTAAAAGTATGGATGTCTTGGTAAATACTGTGAGCCAATAATTATTTTGGTGGGAAAAAAAGTAAAAGAAAATAAAAGAAAAACAGTCATATACATGATGACCATAGTACAATCTGATATAATGGATTTTCAAAGGGGGAAAAAATTGACAAAACAGAAGAGAAAGATACTCAAAAAAAGGAATAGCTGAGAACTTTCCAAAATGGATGGAAAGCACCAATCTGTTTGGGCAGATGGAAAGGTTGAAATCCAATATGGTGGGAACTCTAGAGTCAGGATGACCCTTGAGAGTTGTGCTGAATAGAGGAAGGAGCAGTGGGCCTTTGTCCTTCAACACTGATCATTCACTAGTTATAGGCTGCCCTCAGGGAAGGAGTGTGATCTCGGGTAAAGCAGCTTCTTATGGCCAAAGGCAATGCCACAGAGATATAAGCTATCTACAAGCTGTAAGACATCTACAGCCAACACTGTTGGTAGACGTAGACATGAGTGTTTTGGTTCTGAAGGGGAATCAGGGACATGCAATAGCTTCCACTGTAACTACATACACTCTAACATAGATACTCATGGAATATAGTTCCAGGTCGTTGTTCTGCCCAATCCCGCCCTGTGAGTGAGTTACTCTGTAACAAACGGATCCATTGATTAGATGGAGCTGCTTGCCTCATTTTTCAGTCTCAAGATACCTTGTCAGTTCCATGGGCACTTTTTGTTCCTTCCATCCTCCAAACGCTGCCTGAGGTTCCAACAATGTTTTAGAATAAAACACTTGTTTTGATCCTCACACTTAAGAAGTACTAGCTGGCAACATCTAAGAAAGTACTTCTTGGCCTCGGTGTTTTCCATTGTAAAGCTTTAATAAATATAGTTGTAACAATGTATGTGAAAAGGTAACAAATGTCATTCCCCTTCCCTACTCCTCCACCTTCCCCGCTTGAGCGGTATGACTGCTGTTGTCTACCAAGCGTTAGCCGTGGTCGACGTGAGGACTAAAGGACTTACACTGCGTGGCTCAGTACTGTGGACAGCCAGCAAAACATGACTTTCATATTCAGGAGAAGTGATGCACAGAGAAGGAAACAAAGAGGAATCAAGTGAAGGGCAATGGCATCTGGTTTATAAATGATTTGGTTATCAGGTATTAGAGTTCTAGCATCAAAGTCTCTTGAGTTGAAAACTAAGGGGGAAGGAAGTTGTGAAGTCTATGCGCAGGCAAGAAAAGTTCTATTCTATATCCTGGTTGTCAGGCTCAGAGAAGTCATACCCATCCCTACTCTCCATCCACGGCCCTTTTTAATACACTTTTCATCCCAAGGCTAGGAAGTATCTTCACATTGAAATACAAAATAGTTTTTCCTGCTCTAACAGTAGAGGAAGGAAAGAGAAAGGGCTTGGTTGCCTAAAGACTAAATGGGAAGGCAAGGAGAGAGAACAAGTTAATGTTTTAAAATCATCATTAGGAGAGTATGTCTCACAATCTTCCCCCGTTGATCTATTATGTATAGAATCGTTGATTTATCTTAGGCATTGAAACTGAAGTAGCTGTTTCAGCTATCTTTTTCTGGGTAACAACCAATCCCAAACTCTGTAGCTTAAACTACCAATTTATTCTTTTCTTAAGTCTTTATTGAATTTGTTACAATATTGCTTCTGTTTTATGTTTTGGTTTTTTGGCCACAAGGAATGTGGATCCTAGCTCCCCAACCAGGGATCAAACCTACACCCCCTGCATTGGAAGGCAAAGTCTTAACTACCAGACCACCAGGGAAGTTCCATACCAATTTATTCTTTATCATGATTTTATATTTGGCTGGGATTTTTTTCTTTGTTTCATCTGGGCTCACTTATGTGCTACATTCAGCTAAACGGTCTCCTGGGCTAGCAATCCTCCATGGCTTTGATTCTAAGTCTAGCAGCTAGTACTGGCCATCAAGCTACCTTGTTGCTCTCCCATTGGGGTCTCTCCTCCTTCAGTAGACTGGATCAGCCTTCTCACATGGCAGACCCAAATTGGAATCTATAAGATCTCTTAAAACCTAGTCCCCAGATTGGCTGTCACTTCTGCTGCACTGTGATGACCAAACTCAATCACAAGGCCAGGTTTAAGGAGAAATAGGCTCCACCTCTTGTTGGAGGGAGAGACAAAGCCATATTGTAAAAGGTCACTGGAGTAATTGATGAAGCTGTCTTGGAAACAATCGATCAAAGTATAAAGCATAAGTAGGAGATAAGAGATAGGAGTGGGTTTTCATCGTTCCTCAGCCTTAAATTGTTCAAAGCAAGAAGGCAGGTGAATGCTGCCTTACAGTCCAGGTCTTGGGAGTTTGACAGCAAAAAAGGAGACAGAAGTCATTCTTGTAGAGTATATGTATTATATTTTCAGCCATTGCTCTCTTCAAAATCTTTCCGTTTACCAGGTTGGCCTGGCTGCAGGAACTTCATTTTTCCTGGCATTTTGCATTAATATCCTTGAGAGCTGAGTCCTTGGAGAACAGGTTTTTGTGACTGGAACAGTGTAAAGAGATACACTTCCTAAGCACTGTAATAATGAGGGAGGAAAATGGAAAAAGGTCCCTGCTTTATTTTCTCAGTGCCTAATTTTTTTTTCTTTTTCAAAATTATTAGTATTTTGAGGTTCTAAACACTGAAATGTCAGCATTTCCAAAGACTGTGAGTTTTGGATCAAAGTACACCTAGACCTGAATTTCAATCCTGCTGAGAGCTACAGTTCTGCTACTTAAATTATTTTAGGCTGAGTTTGTCTTTCGTTCTGGTTTATAACATGAGGAATATCAATTGAGCGATGGTTGTTAAAAGCTAAACACTCAATATAGATAACATATAGTTCCTGTTCTGAAAGGGCCACTTGTGCAGAGTAGGTTAACAGATAAATATATTTCACTATTATGTGGATAAAAATGTGAACCTAGTACAAGGGGGCCACATAGTGGTAAGCAGTCACTTCCATCTGGGAACCCTGAGAGATTAAAAAAAGTCTTGTCAGATATGGTTCTTGAACTAAATATTAAACTATAAATATGTATTCATCTAGTGGTGGAGGAGAAAGAAGCCTAGCAAAGACACAGGAATATAAAACAGTATTGCACACTTAGGTGGTTTAGCATGGGTTGAGCTTACAGTGAAGGGGAAAAAACATGGGGAATGATGCCAGGAGAGGAGGCGAGAGGTTATACCATAAAGATATTTTGACTGTCATTAAAATGAGTTTCAAGTGTATTCTCTAGGCTCAGGACACTATTGGAAGTGCTTATCAGAGGAGTAAAATGATCAGATTTCAGTTTCTAAGCTGATTCTGGAGCAATGTGGGATGTGGATTGTAGGAGTGCTCAACCAGAGGGGGGAAACCAGTTATAAGACTATTTCAGGAGAGCATGTGAAAGATGCTTAAGAGCTAGAACTAAGACAGTAGTAGAGGAAATGATACTACAGATGAAAAAGCAGTAAAATATGATTATCTGCTTGTGACACCAATTAACAAGTAACCTGCCGTGTCTAAATATTAAGTATTAATATGTGACATGAAATGACTGTTACAAAACCAATGGCTCCTCTTAACTGAATTTTTGTTCCTGAAATATCTAGAGCTTGTTTTATATTTTCCGCTGGTTAACAAGGAAACATCCAGTATTTGGTCATGAAAAATGCACTCCAAGCCTGGTCTGTTTTACACATTAGTTTTTCACACATTGTTTTACAGATTCATAGAACTAAAGCATCAAATGACAGCAAGATAAATTACACAATTCAAAACCTATAGTGATACTTGCTGACAAACATTCACAACTTTCTCATTCTTTTGGAGACACATGTAAAACTAAGCAGTATGTATTACTGGAAAATGACAGTATTCTCTGCTTATTTTTACTGTCTAAACATAAATGAATTATCTCAATTGAATGGCCACCACTATGTGAAAAACTAATACATGTCTTCTCCACTTTGTCTTTTCTGAAGCTATTTTTCCACACAAGGGACTGAAAACTTGATATATCTAAAGATCCAGATTGTGTCCAAATGACCCAGTAGACAAAAAAAAAAATTTTCAGTCTTCTATCTTTCAATAAATTCTATTCAAGTAAGTAGTATTATAAATTTACACATAATTGGATACACACACACATATACACAAAAAGACCTGTGACTATTTTTCAGTTTTAGCTTACTTTGAGATAAAAAACATGAAAAACTGATTCCAAGTTTACATAGCAATACAAGCAAATATCACAAAGAAGTATCTAAATAAATGTTATAGATTTCAGAAGACAGAGACATTATGGTGACTTAGAATGATTACCTTATTCTAATGATTACATATTCTATAATAATCGTATCTATGTATAATATAAACATCATATATATTATATAATTATAATAATTATATTTGAATGTTATCATTATTAAGCTAATTATTAATAGAATGAATTTTTAAGAGAGGTAAGACATAAATTGATCTGTAAAAGCTATATAGGAATTGATTAAAGAAGAAAAGGGAGAAACATTTCACAGCAGAAAGAACAGCCTCAGCAAAAGGACTTTAAGTAGGCTGGTGACAAATAAAATGTTCATTATGTAAATGCTGCTTTGACATGGACATCTAGAGAGGAAGAAAACAGGTAAAGGGGTCTTGGCCTAAATATTAGGTTACCTTGGCTGCTTCAGTAAGTTTGGTGGTCATCAGAGATATGTCTATATAGGGATGCTTCATAATTGTGTAAAGCTCCTATAATGGAAGAACTAAACAGAATGTAAGTGACATCTGAAGTATAGTATTTCTGATTATATAAGTATGTCTAAAACATTAAAATATTATAGATATACTGGTACCATAAATTACCCTTCATTTACTAACAATAATGTATGCATTGCAAAGCACTTCTCAAGTATATGAATTCAAGTGATTCTCACAGTAACTCTCTGAAGCAAGTATGGTTGTTTTTCTCGATCATCATCATCATCATCATCATCATCATCACTATTTTTCCACTGATATACAGTTGTTCAGAAGACATTTTTTAAAAATATATTCATATACTTCATAAATTGTAGAGACGCAACTCTAGCCCAAGTTTTCATACAACAAATTTTATGCTTTATATCAAGTCATGAATCTTAATAATTTACTAAAATTTAGTAGAAAAAAATGGTGAAATATAAATAAACACACTGGCCATTTAGGAAAAAATTGTTTTTCCATATAATCATAATCAACCTCTGTAGATTACTGTAGATGACAGAAAGCATAGACAGGAAACCAAGTCAATGTTGAGAATAAAAGCATTCAGATTTTCTGAATGCAAGAAACTTTAAAACTCTCTCAGCATTAAAGCTACATCTACAAATGAGTCAGAAGATTAAAACTAATATGTATTTACCTCTATTATGTTATTCATTTTCATTTCACAGTAAGCTTATTTATTAAGCATGTTATAATTTGCACTCAATGAAGGGTAACTGTGTTATATTATTTAATCACACAACATACTGATGATCATGTAGCAAGTGTCCAAGTTGATTAATAAAACATATATGTGATAATATTTGATTAATAAAGATGATAAAATTAATATTAAGAAATTTTAGAATATTTGCCCAATATCTCACATTTGGGCTTTAAAATTACTGCAGCCTTGGAAGAAACTCAGAACCAGAGAACCCAGTAAAACCATGCCCAGATTCCTGACCCACACAAGCTGTGAAATAATAAGTGCTGTTTTAACTACCAAGTTTTGAGGTAATTCTCTACAAAGCAATATATAACCAATACATACAACATAACACAAGATTCAATAAATTTTGAAATCATAAAGAATACGTTCTAAGGTAATAAATAAATAATAAATAAAGCAGATCAGTAACAGAAAGACAGCTAGAAGTCACCAAAGTGTGGAAAATAAACAACACACTTCTAAATAATCCTCCAGTCAGAGTAGAAAAAAACAATAAAAATTAGAAAAACATTAAAGGCTTGCATGGTACCAATGCACCAGACCTGGATGCCAAACTTTGCCTGTATAAGTGACAGAACTGTGCTGGTTTTGTGCCTGATAATACACACTTAGTGTGTATTTATGCACCTGGCAATTTTGTGGATAATCTCATTTAAATTACTGGAAATGGGGCCTGGTACCAAGGGAAATAATGCATACACCCAGCCTGACCCCATTTGCCCCTCTTTTGAGGCAACATATCTTTGATGCAATGTGAATTTCACTGTCATTTACTAAATAATACTTCTTCTTTCTTGCCATTTAAAAAGAGAAAAAAAAGAGGTATGTATAACTAATAAGAGGATTGAAAGACAGGTCATTACTACAGATACACAAAGATATAAAAGCTATTATTAGGAGCCTAGGCAAATAAAGCACTGGTTAAAAATGTTCCCAAAAAGAAAACATCAGGAACAGATGGCTTTCAGTCTACTTCTAAAAAACTTTCACAGAACAGATTGTTCCAATATTATATAAACTCTTCCAATCAATAGGAAGAAATGGAATATTCCCTAACTCATGCTGTGCGTAACTCAAGATCAGAACTAATCAAAGACACCATAACAATAAAAATTAAAGGCCATTTTGTTTATCAATATAGGTACGAACATCTTTTAATAATTTGCAAACTAGTAAGCTAAATAATGTGTGCAGGTATATGTGTATTTTAAATATATATTATATTAAAAATATATATATATCTCCAATATTTGGCTTATATACATATTTCCAACTTCCTAGATGAGGAACAGTATTTTACATCAAAATACAAATTGAAAATATTTATTTATAAATATCCACATTTGCCAATGTGCAGACCAAACATCTGTGGTCAAGTCATAAACACATGCACACATATGTTTCTTGATATTTGGCAAAGAGGTTGGAACCGTTAGAAAAAGAGTAACACTGAGATTTAAATTATGCTATTATTATTGCTGGTATAAATACATTTGAATTTATTGTTTATAAATACATCTAAACGTGCTTAAAATGAGTGCATTTCATAACACTTAAAAGATATACTAAGACCAAAATTTTGAATATAGCGTCAAAATAATCTATTAACTACTTATAAAAAGTAGATATTACTAACAATGAAATCTATCAAAGACTTAAGAAATCCAAGATTTATTTTACCCCATCTCTAGACTTTTGTTTCATTTTTTAATTGAAAGCAGCTTTTAATAAGAATAATGGAATACCAATTTTCCAATACTAATAAAACATTCATGTACAGAACCAGCTGAAAGTGCTGACATAAAATCTTGATAACAATATATATTTCTGAAATGCTACCCTTGTATTTCCAAAAAAGATTATTATAAGACATCTTCATGTAAAGAAAATAATCATAATTAATTGGTAAATACCTTTTTTGAAATTTTAATCAATTAAAAATATGAACAGGCAGACTGGAGACATTACAGGTTCAGTTCCAGACTGCAATAAAACAGATACTGCAGTAAAATGAGTCACATGAATGTTTTGGTTTCTCAGTGCAGATAAAGTTATATTTATACTATACTATAGTCTACTAAGTGTGAAACAGCATTATATCTGAAAAAAGTATATACCTTAAAGAATACTTTGTTATATAATGCCAAAATAATTACAATAGTAACATCAAAGATCATTGTTCACAAACAATAACAAATATAATAATAACAGAAAAGTTTGAAATATTGAGAGAATTAACAAAATGTGAGACTCAAAGTGAACAAATGCTGTTGGGAAAATGGTGCTGATAGACTTGCTTAACACAGGGTTGCCACAAACCATCAATTTGTAAAAAACGCAGTATCTGCAAAGCTCAGTAAAGTGAAGTGCAAATAAACGAGGTATGCCTGTATATGATCATTAATCTGCTGAAATTATAGACAGCAGAATAGAAAGTTCTATTCTTTTGGGGAAGCAATGAGGATTTGGTCTCTGCTCTTGAGTACTTCACAGTTTCATGGTGCTACTGACAACAGAAAGCACACAGCTCCTTCCCTGCCATCACCCACCATCTCCAAGAAGGAAAGGAGTTTGCTTTTGAGCTTGGTAAAGTCTAAGGACTATAACTAGACTTTATTTTTAAGAGCACTGTAGTTTTAAAAAGCCTACACAAGACAAAACTCTTTTGCTCTTGGCTTCCTTCTGTTTGTTTTCCCCTTGATGTGATCTTCTCAGACTCTCTTTTTTCTGAATCAGATTTGAAAGATACAGAGGCCGAGATATGGGTGAGAAATTAGAGAGAAAGCATAAAAGATAATGCTTGATCTATTTTAGTTTTAGGTCTTAGGCCCACTTTCTAACCCTCAGCTCAACTGAAAACTGCTTTGGGGTCTGTGGAGCCAAAACAGTCACTAGTAATAACACATCCCTTTGTATAGCTTTGTCCTCTGTACATATATCCCTCCGGAGAAAGTCCCAAGTTGCAGGCAGACAACCATTTCAGGAGAGGATTCAAATATTAGGGCCTTAGGTCCCAGAAATATTACCACTTAATCTTTCCACATACTTTTATAGCAAGAGACAAGCGTGTATAAATAAAAAGTGCCATTCAGAATGAAGGACGATATATGAACAGATTTATAAAGTTAAGAGGAGCACAAAAGAGATGATAGTCCATACAATCCATCGGAAGTGGCAAACGCTGCCATGTGATAGCAGTATCTAATAAAATTCACCTGTTGGTAATTCATTTGTTTCTGGAGCCAAATGAAATACGACTTTATGGGATAACGCAGGGGCTCGGGGGTGGGCAGGGGCACCAAGAGGAAGGCAGTAGAATTTGTGTGTGTGTGTGTGTGTGTGTGTGTGTGTGTGTATCACTTTATGATATGTTAGTATGTGAGGTAATTTGTCTCAGTGTATTTTCTATAGTAAGAGCTAATCCAGTTTTTCCAAAACTGTGAATGACTCTAATATTTCCTATACCTGACCCTGCTTCCCCCTGCCCCCAGAACTCCCTGAAAGAGCTCTGGGAAACCAGCTCTTTGCACTGTTACCCCTCCCATTACCCCCTGAACCTATTCCAACATCATCCCCATCTCTCTAATGCTTCTCCCATGAGAGCCACCAGCAATATTTATGCTGCCAAATCTGATGGTCAGTCCTCAGTTTTTATTTTTCTCAATTCAAAATAATTTGACACAGTTGTTCACTTCTTGAAAACATATTCCCCACTCCCCTTCCTATTTCTCCTTAAGGCTCTGGCAACTGTCTTTCAGTCTCTAGTTTTAGATTCACGACTTTCAGCTGAATTCTAAATGCTGGTGCACCCAGGCTTCCAGGATCTCTTTTTCTTTATTTCTGCAGTCACTCTGTTGGTACATTCATCCTAGTCTCTGGGCCTCAAACACCACCTACATACTGACAATTCCCAAATTTATATTTTCCCCTGAGGTCTCTCATAGGCCAATTTCGTCATTGATATTTCTAATTGGATACTTAAATAGAAACCTGAAAAATGACATGTCAAAACTGATCTTGATTTCTATGACATAACCTCCCCACGAGAAAACGTTATTTGTCCAGTGCTCTCCATTTTGAATAACAGCCCCACTATTCACACAGTTGCCCAGACCTAGAACCTTGACTTTCTTCTGTTCATTTTACTCAGTTCCCATATTTATTCCACATGAAAGCTTACTGACTCGAACTTCAAAATATCTGAAATACAACAACCTCTTATAAAGTCCACCATTGCCCTCTACTCAAGCCTTCATTTTCTTGTTCACTGATGACTTCAAAAGACTCCAGAATGGTTTCCCTGCTTCTGTTCTTCCCATTCTATATACTTTCTCTACATGTTTGTTACACAGCTGCTAAAAGTTACTGAAGAAAACAGATCTATACAGAGATCTAACATCTTTTACAAAGATTAAGTCAAAATACAACATAGGAGGAGGAGCTTCAAGATGGCGGAAGACTAAGATGCGGAGATCACCTTCCTCCCCACAGATACATCAGAAATATATCTATACGTGGAACAGCTCCTACAGAACACCCACTGAACGCTGGCAGAAGACCTCAGACCTCCCTAAAGGCAAGAAACTCCCCACGTACCTGGGTAGGGCAAAAGAAACAAGAATAAACAGAGACAAAAGGATAAGGACGGGACCTGCGCCAGTGGGAGGGAGCTGTGAAGGAGGAAAGGTTTCCACACACTAGGAAGCCCCTTCGCGGGTGGAGACTGCAGGTGGCGGAGGAGGAAAGCTTCAGAGCCACGGAGGAGAGCGCAGCAACAGGGGTGCGGAGGGCAAAGCGGAGAGATTACCGCACAGAGGATCGGTGCCTACTGGCACTCACCAGCCCGAGAAGCTTGTCTGCTCACCTGCCGGGGCGGGCAGGGCTGGGAGCTGAGGCTCGGGCTTCGGTCGGAGCACAGGGAGAGGACTGGGGTTGGCAGTGTGAACACAGCATATAGGGGGTTAGTGCACCACGGCTAGCCGGGAGGGAGTCCGGGAAAAAGTCTGGAGCTGCCGAAGATGCAAGAGACTTTTTCTTCCCTCTTTGCTTCCTGGTGCGCGAGGAGAGGGGATTCAGAGCGCTGCTTAAAGGAGCTCCAGAGATGGGCAGGCGCCGCGGGTATCAGCACGGACCCCAGAGACATGCATGAGACGCTAAGGCTGCTGCTGCTGCCACCAAGAAGCCTGTGTGTGAGCACAGGTCACTATCCACACCTCCCCTCCCGGAAGCCTGTGCAGCCCGCCACTGCCAGAGTCCCGTGATCAAGGGACAACTTCCACAGGAGAACGCACGGCGCGCCTCAGGCTGGTGCAATGTCATGCCGGCCTCTGCCGCCGCAGGCTCGCCCCGCATCCATGCTCCTCCCTCCCCCCGGCCTGAGGGAGCCAGAGCCCCTGAATCAGCGGCTCCTTTAACCCCGTCCTGTCTGAGCGAAGACCAGACGCCCTCAGGCAACCTACACGCAGAAGCGGGGCCAATTCCAAAGCTGAACCCCGGGAGCTGTGAACAAAGAAGAGAAAAGGAAATCTCTCCCAACAGCCTCAGGAGCAGCGGATTAAAGCTCCACAATCAACTTGATATACCCTGCATCTGTGGAATACCTGAATAGACAACGAATCGTCCCTAATTGAGGTGGAGGACTTTGGGAGCAACAATATATATATATATACTTTTCCTTTTTCTCTTTTTTTGTGTGGATGACAGGGTCTTGGTGCTCCGGCGAGGCGTCAAGCCTGTAACCTCTGAGGTGAGAGAGCCGAGTTCAGGACACTGGTCCACCAGAGACCTCCCAGCTCCACGTAATATCAAACTACGAAAACCTCCCAGAGATTTTCATCTCAACGCCAAGACCCAGCTCCAATAAACCACCAGCAAGCTACAGTGCTGGATATCCTATGCCAAACAACTAGCATGACAGGAACACAACCCCATCCATTAGCAGAGAGGCTGCCTAAAATCACAGAAACCCCAAAACACACCAGCAGATGTGGACCTGCCCACCAGAAAGACAAGATCCAGCCTCATTCGCCAGAACACAGGTATCAGTCCCCTCCACCAGGAAGCCTATACAACTCACTGAACCACCCTTACCCACTGGGGGCAGACACCAAAAACAACGGGAATTACGAACCTGCAGCCTGCAAAAGAGGACCCCAAACACATTAAGTTAAGCAAAATGAGAAGACAGAGAAACACACAGTAGATGAAGGAGCAAGGTAAAAACCCACCAGACCAAACAAATGAAGAGGAAATAGAAGTATGCCTGAAAAAGAATTCAGAATAGTGATAGTAAAGATGATCCAAAATCTTGGAAACAGAATGGAGAAAATACAAGAAATGTTTCACAACGACCTAAAAGATCTAAGGAGCAAACAAAAATGATGAACAACACAATAAATGAAATTAAAAATTCTCTAGAAGGAATCAATAGCAGACTAACTGAGGCAAAAGAACACATAAGTGACCTGGAAAATAAAATACTGGAAATAACTACTGCAGAGCAGAATAAAGAAAAAAGAATGAAAAGAATTAAGGACAGTCTCAGAGACATCTGGGACAACATTAAATGCACCAACATTCAAATTATAGGTGTCCCAGAAGAAGAAGAGAAAAAGAAAGGGACTGAGAAAATATTTGAAGAGATTATAGTTGAAAACTTCCCTAATATGGGAAAGGAAATAGTTAATCAAGTACAGGAAGCAGAAAGAGTCCAATAGAGGATAAATGAAAGGAGAAACACACGAAGACACATATTACTAAAAGTATCAAAAATTAAATGCAAAGAAAAAATACTAAAAGCAGCAACGGAAAAACAACAAATAACATACAAGGGAATCCCCATAAGGTTAACAGCTGATCTTTCAGTAGAAACTCTGCAAGCCAGAGGGAGTGGCAGGACATATTTAAAGTCATGAAAGGGAAAAACTTACAACCAAGATTACTCGACAGCAAGAATCTCATTCAGATTCGACGGAGAAATTAAAACCTTAACAGACAAGCGAAAGCTAAGAGAATTCAGCACCACCAAACCAGCCTTACAACAAATGCTAAAGGAACTTCTCTAGGCAGGAAACAAAAGAGAAGGAAAAGACCTACAATTGCAAACCCAAAACAATTAAGAAAATGGTCATAAGAATATACATATTGATAATTACCTTAAATGTCAATGGACTAAATGCTCCAACCAAAAGACATAGACTGGCAGAATGGATACAAAAACAAGACCCTTTTATATACTATCTATAAGATACCCACTTCAGACCTAGGGACACACACAGACTGAAGAGGGGATGGAAAAAGTTATTCCATGCAAATGGAAAGCAAAAGAAAGCTGGAGTAGCAATTCTCGTATCACACAAAATAGACTTTAAAAAAAAGACTATTACAAGAGAAAAAGGATGACACTACATTATGATCAAGGGATCAATCCAAGAAGATATAACAATTGTAAATATCTGTGCAACCAACACAGGAGCACTTCAATACATAAGGCAGATACTAACAGCCATAAAAGGGGAAATTGACAGTAACACAATCATAGTAGAGGACTTTAACACCCCACTTCACCAATGGACAGATCATCCAAAATGAAAATAAATAAGGAAACACAAGCATTAAATGATACATTCAACAAGATGCACTTAATTGATATGTATAGGACATTCCTTCCAAAAACAACAGAATACATTTTCTTCTTAAGTGCTCGTGGAAAATTCTCCAGGATAGATCATATATTGGGTCACAAATCAACCCTTGGTAAATTTAAGAAAACTGAAATTGTATCAAGTATCTTTTCCAACCACAATGAGACTAGATATCAATTACAGGAAAACATTTGTAAAAAATACAAACACATGGAGGTTAAACAATAAACTACTTAATAACCAAGAGATCACTAAAGAAATCAAAGAGGAAATAAAAAAATATCTAGAAACAAATGACAATGAAAACAGGACGACCCAAAACCTATGGGATGCAGCAAAAGCAGTTCTAAGAGGGAAGATTTTAGTAATGCAATCCTACCTCAAGAAACAAGAAACACCTCAAATAAAAAACCTAACCTTACACCTAAAGCAATTAGAGGAAGAAGAACAAAAACAACCCAAAGTTAGCATAAGGAAGGAAATCATAAGGATCAGATCAGAAATAAATGACAAAGAAATGAAGGAAACAATAGCAGAGATCAATAAAACTAAAGGCTTGTTCTTTGAGAAGATAAACAAAATTGATAAACCATTAGCCAGACTCCTCACAAAAAAAAGGGAGAAGACTCAAATCAATAGAATTAGAAATGAAAAAGGAGAAGTAGCAGCTGACACTGCAGAAATACAAAGGATCATGAGAGATTACTACAAGCAACTCTATGCCAATAAAATGGACAACCTGGAAGAAATGGACAAATTCTTAGAAATGCACAACCTGCCGAGACTGAACCAGGAAGAAATAGAAAATATGAACAGACCAATCACAAGCACTGAAATTGAAACTATGATTAAAAATCTTCCAACAAACAAAAGCCCAGGACCAGATGGCTTCACAGGCAAATTCTATCAAACATTTAGAGAAGAGCTAACACCCATCCTTCTCAAACTCTTCCAAAATATAGCAGAGGGAGAAACACTCCCAAACTCATTCTACGAGGCCACCAAACACCCTGATACCAAAACCAGACAAAGATGTCACAAAAAAAGAAAACTACAGACCAATATCACTGATGAACATAGATGCAAAAATCCTCAACAAAATACTAGCTAACAGAATCCAACAGCACATTAAAAGGATTATACACCATGATCAAGTGCGGTTTATCCCAGGAATGCAAGGATTCTACAATATATGCAAATCAATCAATGTGATACACCATTTTAACAAATTGAAGGAGAAAAACCATATGATCATCTCAGTAGATGCAGAAAAAGCTTCTGACAAAATTCAACAGCGATGTCCACTCTCACCACTATTATTCAACAATGTTTTGGAAGTTTTAGCCACAGCAATCAGAGAAAAAAAAGAATTAAAAGGAATCCAAATCGGAAAAGAAGAAGTAAAGCTGTCACTGTTTGCAGATGACATGATACTATACACAGAGAATCCTAAAGATGCTACCAGAAAACTACTAGAGCTAATCAATGAATTTGGTAAAGTAGCAGGATACAATATTAATGCACAGAAATCTCTTGCATTCCTATAAACTAATGATGAAAAATCTGAAAATGAAATTAAGGAAACACTCCCATTTACCATTGCAACAAAAAGAATAAAATACCTAGGAATAAACCTACTTAAGGAGACAAAAGACCTGTATGCAGAAAACTATAAGACACTGATGAAATAAATTAAAGATGATAAAAATAAATGGAGAGATATACCATGTTCTTGGATTGGAAGAAGCAACATTGTGAAAATGACTATACTACCCAAAGGAACCTACAAATTCAGTGTAATCTCTATCAAACCACCAGTGGCATTTCTCACAGAACTAGGACAAAAAATTTCACAATTTGTATGGAAACACAAAAGACCCCAAATAGCCAAAGCAATCTTGAGAAAGAAAAACAGAGCTGCAGGAATCAGGATCCGTGACTTCAGATTATACTACAAAGCTACAGTAATTAAGACAGTATGGTACTGGCACAAAAACAGAAATATAGATCAATGGAACAGGATAGAAAGCCCAGAGATAAACGCACGCACATATGGTCACCTTATTTTTGATAAAGGAGGCAACAAAACACAATGGAGAAAAGACAGCATCTTTAATAAGTGGTGCTGGGCAAACTGGACAGCTACATGTAAAAGAATGAAATTAGAACACTCCCTCACACCCTACACAAAAATAAACTCAAAATGGATTAAAGACCTAAATGTAAGGCCAGACACTATCAAACTCTTAGAGGAAAACATAGGCAGAACACTGTTTGACATAAATCACAGCAAGATCCTTTTTGACCCACCTCCTAGGGCAAGGGAAATAAAAACAAAAATCAACTAATGGGACCTAATGAAGCTTAAAAGCTTTTGCACAGTAAAGGATACCATAAACAAGATGAAAAGACAACCCTCAGAATGGGAGAAAATATTTGCAAATGAAGCAACTGACAAGGATTAATCTCCAAAATTTACAAGCAGCTCATGCAGCTCAATATCAAAAAACCAAACAACCCATTCCAAAAATGGGTTGAAAACCTAAATAGACATTTCTCCAAAAAAGATATACAGATTGCCAACAAACACATGAAAGAATGTTCAACATCATCATTAGAGAAATGCAAATCAAAACTACAATGAGATATCATCTCACACTGGTCAGAATGGCCATCATCAAAAAATCTAGAAACAATAAATGCTGGAGAGGGTGTGGAGAAAACGGAACCCTCTTGCACTGTTGGTGGGAATATAAATTGATACAGCCACTATGGAGGTTCCTTAAAAAACTACAAATAGAACTACCATACGACCCAGCAATCCCACTACTGGGCATATACCTTGAGAAAACCATAATTCAAAAAGAGTCATGTACCAAAATGTTCATTGCATCTCTCTTTACAATAGCCAGGACATGGAAGCAACCTAAGTGTCCATCGACAGATGAATGGATAAAGAAGATGTGGCACATATATACAATGGAATATTACTCAGCCCTAAAAAGAAACGAAATTGAGTTATTTGTAGTGAGGTGGATCGACCTAGAGTCTGTCATACAGAGTGAAGTAAGTCAGAAAAAGAAAAACAAATACTGTATGCTAATGCAATATATGGAATATAAAAAAAATGGTCATGAATAACTTAGGGGCAGGATGGGAATAAAGATGCAGACCTACTAGAGAATGGACTTGAGGACGTGGGGAGGGGGAAGGGTAAGCTGAGACAAAGTGAGAGAGTGGCATGGACATATATACACTATCAAATGTAAAGCCTATAGCTAGTGGGAAGCAGCCATATAGCACAGGGAGATAAGCTCGATGCTTTGTGACCACCTAGATGGGTGGGATAGGGAGGGTGGGAAGGAGGGAGACACAAGACGGAAGAGATGTGGGGATATATGTATATGTATAGCTGATTCACTTTGTTATAAGGCAGAAACTGACACATCACTGTAACCAATTATACTCCAATAAAGATGTTAAAATAAAAATACAACATAGAACTAAATGTAAAATGCAACACTATGTTTCATAATGAAATGCATGTGGGGTAGGCATGTAGACTATTACTCTACCTCTCTTTTTGATCACTTTTCCTTAGCTCCCTTTTCTTTCTGTCCTCTTTTTAAAATGCATAATAGGTAATTTTGAAACCTCTTATGGTGTGTCAAACACTAAGGGAGCACCTGGTATGTGACCGACTGTCACTATTCTATGAAGTGGAGAAAGAGCAGTGAACAAAACAGTGTTTTCTGTCATGAATCCCTTCTTAGGGAAATAGACAATACATACATGAATTAGTGTGAAATATAATATCATACATATTAGTGAAAAAGACATGGAGCAGATGGGGGATAAAATGATACTGGATGCTCTTTTAAATCAAGGAAACTATAATGAGATGATTGGGGGTGGAGGCATGCATGAAATAAAGAAGAAATTCATGCAAATAAAAAGACAAGAGAATTCCAGGTAGGAGGAGTAGCAGAGACAAAGGCCCTGAGGAAGCACAGGGTTGATTTGTTTAGAAAAGGCAGAAAGACCAGTATGGCTCAAGAGGCATTAAAACAAGGAGAGGTAGAAAAGGAGAGGTGGAACATGGTATCCGATACAGCCAGGAGATGGCTCATGCAAATCCTTCTGAATTCTGGCAATGACTTTGTGAGTTATTTTAAATCTGAGAACATACTGGATATATTAAATCAGGTGAGTATATGATTTCATGGCCTTATACAAAAATTAACAGGCTGTCTCTTTCAGAGCACTTTAACTTTACAGAAAAATAGACTGGAATGTATAGAGTTCCCACGTGCCCCCTCACCCCACCCCTTATTACTACCTTGCATTAGCGTGGTACATTTTTTATAATTGATGAGTCAATATTGATACATTAAGTCCATAGTTTACATTAGGAATCATTCTTTGTGTTGCATGTTCTATGGGCTTTGACAGATGTATAAAGACATATATCCACCATTATAATATCACACAAAATAATTTCACTGCCCTAAAAATCTCTTGTGCTCCACCTATTCCACCCTGAACCCCTGGCAACCACTGATCATTTACCATCTCCAGAGTTTTGCCTTTTCCAGATTGACATATGTTGGTATTATATAGTATGTAGCCTTTTTAGATTGGCTTCTTTCACCTCGTACTATGCATTTAAGGTTCCTCCATGTCTTTTTGTTGCTTGACAGTTCATTTGTCTTTATCATTGCATAATATTCTATTGCATGAGTGTATTACAATTTGTTCATCATCTACTACAGGACATTCTAGCTGCTTCTAAGCTTTGGCAACTATGAGTAAAACTGCTATTAATATCTGTGTGCAGGTTTTTGTGTGGACACAAGTTTTCCACTCATTTGAGTAAATATTAGGGAATTCAACTGCTAGAACATGTGATAAAAGTTATGTTTACGTTTTTAAGAAATAGACGAACTATCTCCCAAGTGGCTATACCAAAATCATCTCATTAGAGTTTATTTGATTTAAGAGTGTCCAGTATTATTTTATGCCCCATATGCTTCATGTTTTTTTTCAACACTCATCTGTATAACATTCCATTCCATATTAATTTGTGTATCTGTTGTCTATTTCCCTGGGAAGGGATTCATGAAAGAAGACAGTTTTGTTCACTGCTCTATCTCCACTTCATATATTAGTGCCAGTGAGTCACACAGCAGGTACTCCCTAAATAGTTATAGAATGAATGATTGAAAGACTTGCAGGGAATCATTTTTAAATATTTTGAAAACTTGTACAAATATACAAAAGTTAAAAGTACAACGAATCTCCATTTACCCATTCCAGGCTTGAAGAATTGTCAACATTTTGAAGAGAGTCATTAAATATGGCACATCTATTATTTTAATGACAGTTCATTTTATCAACTTCTTTTAATGTGAGCAAATGGTCTGTAGAACAGACAGAAAATATCATATGGCAAAAAGGCCTACACTGCATTAATATAACAAATCTATATAAACAAAATAATGAGTTGTTATAAAGCACCATATGTAAGTATACTAAAGCATTCTTACATACTCCCATGTCAACAACAAATAAAACAGCAGATTAAACACAGTTCAAAAAATTTCTCCTGACTTGCTGTTCTTCATTGTACACATTTATTTATTCCACTTCCTTTGGGCAGTACTTTTATCTTCATCCTTTTCAATTTCTCATATCTCTGTGGCGTTCTGTTCAAAGGCCTCCTGGAACCTGCATCTTTGGGACTATTTCTGCCTGAACAGTTTGACCTTTAGTTCCCAGCCTTTTTAGTTTATCTTATCAGCTAAGCTTGTGCCTCACTGCTGAGTTATGAAACCCTTTCATAATCGGTCTAGAGACTATCAATTTTCTACACTCATGCCCTCTCATGTTTTAAAACATTTTCACAGCTTTAAAATATAATGCACAGAAAGAATATATAAACGCTACTCTCTTTGTACCTGTGTGGTCATGGAAGTGTTTCAAGAATGAACTTACCTACTACAGTGCCTTTTATTTGTTTACAAAATTATATTGAAATAATGACTGCATATTTTAGTCAGACATCCTTACCCATTCTTTCTGAATGATGTTCAACTCAGAGACCCTAGTAATTGCTTTAGTCAACAAATATTTATTTAATTTCCATTTGTGCCAATCATTATTCTAAGTAACAGAGATACAATGGTACAAAGGGAAAATAAGGTCCTTGTCTCATATTATAGCAGACTACTGTATAATTTCACCAAAGTTAATGAGCCTCAACAGCCTGTCCTCTTACCTAAAAGACTAGCCACATATTTCTTAAGATATTTTGTTTGGCCATTCAATTGTGTATGAATGAAGGAAAGGGCAAGTTCTTTCTTCTTTACATATCAAATTGCTATCATTTATTACAGGCCATAAAGGAGTATTATTAGGAAATCCACATCAGACTATTTTCTTTAGTCTAAAACAGTCAATTAGATTGGTATTCAAGAACTCAGGTTTGAGTTGGAAAAAGAAAAAAAACAACAACTAAGCACCATAGATTTTCTAGTCATTGCAATAAGGCAAGAGAAAGAAACAACAGCTATACAGACTAGAAAGGAAAGCAGAATGTTTTTATTTGCATATGGTAAGACTGTGCTGATAGACCATCCTAAGGAATTTATAAAGAGTTACTGGAACTAATATGTGAATTTAAAGAGGTTCAAAATTATGAAGTATACACAAAATAATTATATTTCTATAGATTTATCAAAAACTGTTAAAATTTAAAATGCCAGAAACATGGAATAATTACAAGTAGATTTAACCAGCTAACCACAGGTGCAAGATCTGCAAAAAAAAAAAAAAACTATAAAATATTGCTAGAAGAAAGAAATTTTAAAGCCTATATTAAATGGAGAAATACACTATGTTCATGAATTGGAAGACTAAATATTATTAAGGTATCAAGTCTCCCAAGGCTGACCCATAGATTCAGTGCAATGTGGAGCATAATTCCAACAGGGATTTTTTTGAGGAGAGGAAGTATAAATTGACAATCTGATTCTAAAGTGCATATAGAAATGCAAAGAACAAGAATAGCCAAAACAACTCTTAAAAGAAGAATAGAGTTGGAAAACTTTTACCACCTGATTTGAACTCATTTTAAAAGTACAATAATCAAGCCAGTGTAGTACTGGTGTTAAAGACAGACATATGTATCAATGGAACAAAATAGGGCATCCAGAATTAGATACACATGTATATGGTCAGTTGTTTTTTGACACGGGTGCCAAGGCAATTCCATGGTAAAGGACAGTCTTTTCCATGTTTTAAAGATGCTGAACAACTGTTTATCCATACGAAAAAAAGAGACCTCGATCCTTATCTTGAAATTAAACACAGATATTATCCCCAAATGGGTCACAGACCTAAATAAAAAGCTAAAACTGTAGAACTTCTAGGACAGTGGTTCTCAACAGGGGCCAATTTTGCCCCTGCCCCCTGATAGATATTTGACAATGTCTAGAGAAAACCCAACTTAGAATATCTGGCCCAAAATGTCAGTGAGGCTGAGGTTGAGAATCTCTGTTCTGGAAAGAAAAATAATAGAAGAAAATATTTGAGATCTTAGGCATAGGAAATGATTTCTTAAATGTCACACATAGAAGATGAATCATTATACAAAAAATAATGAATAGGACTTCATCAAAATCAAACACTTCTCGTCTTTAAAAGACACTGCTAAGAAAATAAAAATACAAGCCAAATAAGATTCATAGAAATATTCACTCAAATATATCTATCAAAACAGATGTATCCTTCATACATAAATAACTTTTACAAGTCAATGGACACAATATTTGTTTTTGTTTCTGTTTTTGTTTTTGTTTTGCGGTACGCGGGCCTCTCACTGTTGTGGCCTCTCCCGTTGCGGAGCACAGGCTCCGGACGCGCAGGCTCAGCAGCCATGGCTCACGGGCCCAGCCGCTCCGTGGCATGTGGGATCTTCCTGGACCGGGGCACGAACCCGTGTCCCCTGCATCGGCAGGCAGACTCTCAACCACTGCGCCACCAGGGAAGCCCCAATATTTGAACAGATATTTCAAAAACAAAACATATGAATGGTCAATAAGCACATTAAAGTATGACTGATAATATTATCTATTAAAGAAATGTACATTAAAATCATAATGCAGTATCACTAGACACTCATCACAATATCTAAAATTTTAAAAAAATGACCATATGAATTATTGGTGAGGATACGCAGCAACTAGAATACTCACACTTTGCTGGTGGGATATAAAATAATGCAGCCACTTTGTGAAACAGTATATCAGTTTCTTATATATTTAAACAAACTTATTTTTACCATAAGACACCTAGTTATTTACACAAGGGAATTAAAAACATATGCCCACACAAAGACTTTACAAAAACATGAGTAACTCAAAACTAGAAACAACCAAACTGCCTATCAATAGGAGAATGGATAAATAGTTCTGGTATCATCCACACAATGATACTACTCAGCAATTAAGGAGAAAACTACTGATCCATATATCAGCATGGATCAATGTCAAAAATTTGTACTGAGTAAATACAGACTCTCAAAAGAATGCATAGTATATGAAAGTGTTGATATAAAGTCCTAGAAAAAAAACAAAATTTTAATAAAAGAAGGCAGGTCAGAACTTGCCTCATGCCTGGTTTTGAAGGAGGTTACTGTTTGTAAGAAAGAACTTTTTGGGATGAGAGACATGTATTCACAGTAGAAGCAGGTGTCACATTTATCAAAACTAGTTTTACATTTTAAATGGGTATGTTTTATTGTATGTAAATAAGATCTCAATAAAATGCACTTTAAAACTCCTAGGCACTATAGATCAATCTTAGTTTTACATTAAAAATCACATGTTAATTTACCTACAATTATATTTGTTTATCTCTAATGACCATCTCATGACTTCTTACAGGTTCAGTTTTCCCCAATATGAGTATGATTTCCAAACATTTATATTGGACATAACCTCTTTTTAACTCTAGTCCCACTGTTCTGATTAAACAGTCTAAGAATGAGTATCTTTTTTTTTTTTAATCCTCCATATGATTACACTTTGGACAACATGACTCTTCCCTACCCATAGTTAAGGTGACCTAAACGGACAGTGAACCTCTTCTTTAACAAAACTTGGAAATGAGATCTCAATTTTAGTATAGCTGGTCTAGCTAGAACTGTATTTCCTGGTTTTATTTTTTTTCTGAAATCTAGTAGCATATCTATCCCTCGCCTCCTTTTTTGTTTAAATATCCCTAGTGGCTTTACTTGTAACCAAACAGTCTTAATCTCTCCAGATAAGGTCAATGGTAGTAACCGGGCTACTCAGAGAACAATATCCAGGAAATGTTCAGAGAGGTTATGTTATGGCCTATATGAATATAAACCAGCACACTCAAGATGAAGGTCAAATTTATATGTCAAGAGTGATGCTGACAATATAAGGGAAACTTTTTTAGGCATTTAATTAGTTTTTAGCATGAGAAGATTACCAGAATTATTTTGTTTAAGTTTATAAGTTAGTACATTTATAATCAGTATGACAACTATATATTTAATACATTTACATTTTGTCTTATGCATTTGTCCTTTTATATATTTTAAGGTGAATTTGTCCTCTTGACTCAATTGCTTCTGGATACAATAAGAAACCTTTGTGTACAAATAAGTTTGGGAATCAGCTCCTTGATAATGTTCACAATAAAACATACCCCTTGTGAGACCTTATCTTAGCTGTCTGCTGTTATTCCTCTCCAAAAATATTTGTTTTGTTCCAACTTCAATAGAAAGACCTGTGGTTCTGTGATAGGTAGCTGGAGTATATATGCTTCTGACCTTATTTGTTCTCTGTACTATATGCATAGAGAACATGCATATACTAGAACAGGTATAGTACATGCATTACAGTAGTGGTTTTAGGATTTATGGAAGAAATAATTTGAGCTTGGTACAAATTCCCACACCAGGGATACTAGCAAGTGACAAACATGAAGCATCAAAATAGTTTTATAAAGTTATTAATTCCTTAATTTAAATCACACCTTGTTCTCAAAATAAATTGACAGCTTAAAAACACAAAATAGGGCTTCCCTGGTGGCGCAGTGGTTGAGAGTCCGCCTGCCGATGCAGGGGACACGGGTTCGTGCCCCGGTCCGGGAAGATCCCACATGCCGCGGAGCGGCTAGTCCCATGAGCCATGGCCGCTGAGCCTGCGCGTCCGGAGCCTGTGCTCCGCAACGGGAGAGGCCACAACAGTGAGAGGCCCGTGTACCACAAAAAAAAACCCCACAAAATAATGTGTAACAAAATAGAATAAATTGTTAGTAGGTGAGAAATGAAAAAAAAAACTGTAGGAATATAAAGCATAGCCAAATAAGGGACAGATATAAATATGCATATCATAAAATCCTTTATGATATGCATAAATTCTCACTATTGGGGGAATCTACAAACTGGATTCTGATTTCCAGCTGTCATATAAAAAGGAGATCTTGATCAGATGCATGATTCACAGTGGCTCTGAAATAGATCTCAAATCACATCTTCAAAGGAAGACAATTATTTCCAAATTCCAAAACTAAAAAGCACCTTATTAAAAGAATACTCTAACAAAGAACACTGAAGTGCGTGTAATAGCATCCTTACACTAGGCCTCTTATTGCCTATTAGGAGGCTCTTTCTAAGGTGTTCTTCATTATCTTTATACCAAAGAGCAATGTACTAACTGTAAGCATATACTCAGAGACAAAGTAGAATACACATTCCTCAATCCACATTCTATAGAAACACTGAAAGATGATTAGTAAAAAGATATTAGGTAATGTTGACTTTGAAGAGGTAGTCCCTGATCAGTAAGAACTCAGTCTCCAAGTAATCTAGGTGCTTGTGGAAGCTTATGACTCTTGCTTTAACTGGCTGAATGTGGGGTACATGATGCATTTTCCCTGGAAACTTTGTGGGGCAATCAAGAAACAGGTTATGTCCAGTAGAGGTAGGGAAAGAAGTAGGGGAAGGAATCCCTGTGGAGGGTCTGATCCTTTGGGAAGCATATGCCTTCCAACACAAGCCACTTTACTTAGGGACTAATGGAGGGCAAATCCCTTTCAAACCTAACAGATAGACCAAACAGAATCTCACAGATTCATTTTAAGTAACTGTAGGGGACTGGTGATAACAATATGACTCTATAACTTGATTTATCTAATATCACAAATTTGTAATCTTATGAGCACTGAGTCATAAGTATTTATAATTTTATGGCCATGGAGTCCTAAGAAATAATTTTGCTAGGACAAAATTAAGTGTTATCTCTACTTAGAGAAAAGATTTTGATTATTTCATCATACTCATAAAAATTTTATTGTTAATCTATGTTTGCCTTGCCAGTTTTCAGATATCATTGGTTGTGTGTTAATTTTAATTGAATTCAAAATCTGTATATAATTGCCCTATATAGCTCACTTCTATTGCTCTCTTATTTTTCTCTTTTGTTAGTTATAAAATATAAATTGATACTCATTTCTAGTAATACATCTAATCCAGCAGGACCAATGAAAGTAGCCTATTAAATATCATCAGTCTTTATTATTGAAAATCATAAATACCATTGGATATATGATACTGCTTCCATAGGAAGCCAATTCTAATATTTTCTGAACTACAGAGCTACTTGAGTTTGTAAAACTGAGCCATATATTTCATAATACATAGTATTACATATAGCCATATGTCCATAATATAGCAGGTCATTTAAAAATCACCTTACTCATAACCAACAATAGTCTTTATTTATTTAGGCATTATCTTCTAGTCTTTATATTATTCACTTCACAAAAAAAGAGGAGATAATTAAAATTAGGCGGTAAAATTTCTAAGAATAAAATAACATTTTTCTAGACTTGAATGCAAGTAGTATTTTAGACACAATTTAAATATAGAGACCAAGTGATTTAAATGAGAGTTAGGGCTAGATTCTATGGTTTTTAATTTCTAGTCCATTATTTCCTCTATTAAATATTCCTGTGCAATTTGCTTATTCATTCACTGATTCATTCCTTGTCAGTCAATTGTTTTCTCAAGTAACATTTATTGAGTACCTTCTATTTTTTTCCAAAAACTGTTGGGAACTTAACTGATGACCTATTAGAAATGCCAAATAAGTAAACAGGCAAGCACAATTGCTTCAACAAACACAGAGATTGTTGGGAACAGTTAGGAGAACACTTGATCTACTTTGGACAGTACCCAGGATGATGGTATTTTCCCTGTGGTATGAAAGATGAAAACTGCATGTGATAGGAAAGAAGTAACTTGTATTTGGGAATAGGGAGAGGCAGGGAGAAGTTGGGATGTTTAGTACCTTGTAGGCAGAGAAATACATGGCAATACTGAAACATAAGAAGCTCAGTATGGATGGAGTAGAGATAGACTTAATGAGGAATAATGAGGTATATGTCTGAAAAAAGTAAATAAAGGATAGATCAGTTGTTATTCAACTTTTATGTTTAGGTACATCCTAAAATTTTGAAAGGCTATGCACATTTTTAGATGGCCATCTAAAGCTTTTAATCAAACTGAAAAAGATACAAAGCAAAAATTTTCCAGTGTACATAAAAATGATATTTTAAAACAAAATAGTTACATCACGGTAGTACCTAATGGAATCTAAATACCAGGGTGAGTCATCCATCATCACCTATTTAGAAAATACATGAACAAGCTCTTCTTACAGGAAGTTAGACATCATTCTATTTTTCTCCTTAAAGTTAGTTTTCAATTTTACTTTATTCACAGATTTTCTGCTTAATATAATTTTTATGCTTCAAAGACCTCTATTGATCATCTACCACATTTTTCTGAAATAAAGATGAAATCAATTAAAAATTATTTTAAATTGTTTCTTACTGTGATTATAAGGCTACTACATGAAATACAGTTTTTGGATATATATGTTATAATTATCACTATTTATGAAAATAGTAAGTATTTTACTGGATTTTTAAAAACTAATTTTACTAAAATTATTTTCATGTGATAAAGTTTTTCCAATTAATTCATTTTCTATAAATGAATTTTATTGAATGCTAGAATGGGATACAACAACATCAATTCTATTAACCAATTAATAAAATTGGACATGGGGCATTGTGCATATTCCAATTTATTCAAAAAATATGAGAAAATTAATATTTTCTTAAATTTTAATACATCTTTACCAACACAATAATTGTTGACAAAATGCCTTAATCTTATTAGGTGCCTTAAATATAATTTTGCCAACAAATTTGGAGCTGCATGTTCAGTTCTTTCAACATACATATAATGTCTGACATATGAATTAATTATGAAAAGCAGTCCTCCTGTAAATAAATTAGCCAAATCAGATTACTGTCAGAAAAAGCCTAACCTCATTTTTCAATTCAAATATACGTTACAAGTTCTTCAGAATATTATAAAAGCCAGCGAGAAAAAAATTATGAAACGCTCTTTTAAGGATCTGCTGTAAAAATCAATCAAATCAAGATTAAAACAATATGAAGATACTATTATTAATTCACTTGCCTTATAAGAAGCTATAATAATACTTATTCTATATGCTATTTCTTATTGCTTATCTGTAACAAAGCAATGTAATTTATAGCTAAAATCATGTTATTCACAATGTGAGAAGTTTGACAAAAAGGCATTGATTTTTTTAATAAAAGTGTGAGTAGGGCTTCCCTGGTGGCACAGTGGTTGAGAGTCCGCCTGCCAATGCAGGGGACATGGGTTCGTGCCCCGGTCCGGGAAGATCCCACATGCCACGGAGCGGCTGGGCCCGTGAGCCATGGCTGCTGAGCCTGCACATCTGGAGCCTGTGCTCCCCAACGGGAGAGGCCACAACGGTGAGAGGCCCGCGTACCGCAAAAAAAAAAATGTGAGTATACTGAAGTTTGTACGTAATTTTAAAGAATAATTAAATAGGAACCGTGTATAATGTTCATAATTAATTTCATTAATGTTATTATTATCATGACTAGACTTTCCCAATATGCTTAATAAAGCAGAAATGTATATACTCTTAAAAGTAACCCATCCAACATCTAATACATAACTTTATTTTTGATAATAGGTACAAGAAAGTATTAATCATTTAAGTCTAATATTAATTACTTATTAAGGCTAATAAAATGATGACTGACTAATACTAAAACAAGATTTCATGATATGCTTGATAAAACAGGCTTTTAGCTGACTGTATCAGTGAGGGTTCAATATGGAAAGAGAGGCTCCAGAAGTAATATCAGAATAAGGAAATTAGGAATTAAACCTTACATGAATGTGGGAGGAGTATGGAAAATGAAGGTCTGGAAGAGAAGAGTCAGAAGATCAAGATTAGAGAAACTGTCACTAACCAGTCCTCCTGAAGCACTGAAGTGGGCAGCTCCAAGCTTGCTGGAAAATCCAAGAACCTGAGATGTGTGACTGCCTGAGTGATACTGGGAAGGGGCAACTGATGGAGACAGCCAAGGAAGCTGCCATCTCAGGAAACTGCGGCTTCTGTGCAGTAGCTCCCTGAGCTGCCGGATCCAGGCACCTCGAGTTGGGCTAGGCTGCTGGTGGTCAGCAAGCCAGTGGGGGAGATGCAGAGCAGAGGAGAGCAAGGACAAGGTGGGGCATCTTTCTGTCACCTTGTCTGGCTGACAACTTTCCAAGAGCAATAGTGTCTCCTTCACTTCAGCCTTCACAATTATGCACAGGTTCCTCTTTTGGCCACTCTTACACTGAAACATATCATGAAGGGATTTCCTGAAAACCTAGTTCCCAGCCTTACCGAAGTGGGTGTTCCACAATTCAGGACATTGACTACTTGTAAAATGCACACTGAGTTGACAAGAAACCATATTAACATTTTAGTCTGTGGATCTTCTCCAGTGTAACTTGAAAATTCTGGTAGTCCCTGAAAACATTCCAGTTATTTTGAAATATATCAATGTCAACAGCATGTACTTCTTGGTCGACTCGAAGGTACTTTCCTTTCCAATTAAGGGGCATGAATATATTCAAGATAAATTGCATACATATGATAGGTGAGAGAAAGGCCATTTTTTCATTTATTTATTTATTTATTTTGCGGTACGCGGGCCTCTCACTGCTGTGGCCTCTCCCGTTGTGGAGCACAGGCTCCGGACGTGCACGCTCAGCAGCCATGGTTCACGGGCCCAGCTGCTCCGTGGCATGTGGGATCTTCCCAGACCGGGGCACGAACCCATGTCCCCTGCATCAGCAGGCAGACTCTCAACCACTGCGCCACCAGGGAAGCCCTCATTTAATTTTTTGAAGCAAATACTCCTCTTGATTTGCCTCATCAAACTCTCCCCATAAGATCTCTGCCTTTTTTGCAAGTCAGTGGATGAAAGACGTAGGATCCTTAAAAGAATATTACCATCCCTCTCCCTGCCCACACACTCTACGAGCACACGTGGTTTCAGAGCATCCAAACAACTGTCAAAACAACTCATTTCTAAGCTTATGCTGCATAGCAATAAGCTTAATTGCTGTCACAGCAATATGTTTGAGATAAGAAGAGGCAGTAAGGCCTCTGATGGGAAAAAGATCTTCCATTTTTAGGTGCCCTAACACATTTTATACAACTAAGCAATGCACCATGATAAAATTCTAGATGAGTGAATTATATGCATTTTTTTCTATAAAGTAGGGAAAGAGAAATTATGACATGGAAGGTGAAAAAGAAAAATTTACATGAAGTTAGTAAAGAATACATATGGAATGTGAGGGTCAGGCAATTGACTTCTTTAAAACTATTAATACCACATACCTCATGAAAATCTTTTAAAGAATTGCAGGAAGAAAAGCAGAGTTCAAGAATCACACGTTATAGTTGAAGAATAAAGCAGTGTGTAGAAAGATGCACACTTTCTACCTTTTAAAAGGTGTTTGTCAGAAACATGAGAATTGGTTGGAAAGTCACATGGTGCCTACCTGATGCAGATTCCTGTAGTTTCTCTCTCTTCCTCTTCTTTTTCTTACCCTGGAAGAAGATAGGCACATTGTCACATTACAGACTGTACTGTGAACACATGGATGAATGTGATACAAAAGGACAGGCAGGTGGTCAACCAAGAGATCAAGATGCCTCATTATCTGTCTTTATCATCTGCACCTAGAAACAGCAAGAGAGAGACATTCTTATCTCTCTGTGACCTCTGTCTCTTTAGCTTCATATTCAGTATCATCAGTAGTGATGCTGGCAGTGGCCACACACACACACACACAGACACACACACACACACCAGTATAATGATATCCTAGGGCTGTGGCCACTTCAAGGAAAGTTCACTTAAGGAGGCACTCCTTTTACTGGACTGGCAAAAAAGTTCGTTCGGGTTCTTCCATAATAGCTTACAGAAAAAGCCGAATGAACTTTTTGGCCAATCCAATATTTTTCACCACCACAGTCAGAACCCACTTCTGGTAGTAGTGTGCATGATAAATTGTCCTTACTGTGAATTCCACCATTTAATTAAAAGTCCATGATGTTAACTGAGACCCCTCAGCCCCCGTGGCACAGGCATGACATAACTAAGGACAGCAGTAGAGGGTAAAAGAGAACCTGAGAAAACTCAAACGGTAATTTTAAAGACTTATTCCTGGCAGTTAAGGACCTTGCTTCCTAAAACAGACACAGTAACATGAATATGCTCGCAATTTTAAATACATTTCAAAATCATCTTAATCACACATTTACAATTTATAGTGGTCCCATTTATAGTGGTTTAATTTTCTGTTTTTCTTCATAATTACTTTCCCCTCAAAAATTAATTGCAATATGGCATAGACACAGTAGATATTCATTTTATATGAATAGTAAATGACCAACCTGGATTAGGATGGTCTTTTCAAACAAGTGTAACAGAACATATATCACATCCACTCTCTCTATCTTATGTCTGCTGTGATAATCATAGTAACAAAAAATAAAACCATAAGATAAAAAAAAAGACTCACAAAAGAATTTCATTCTACTACTGAAATCATTAAACCATTAAGGGTTTTACTGGAAAGACCATTTGAAAATTTTTGGATTATATCTTGAGACAATGGGTTTGTATGGACCCATTAATCAAGAGGTTGACAATATTATTCCACAGTGGGGAGAATGAAGCTGAGTGTTCAAATGCACAAGAATAGGGATGATATAATAAGACATTTATGTAAACTAAAAGGAAAGATAATGGTGAAGGGAAGTGGAAGTGGAGAAAGAGTGGAATGAATACACATTACTGATGTGAAAGTTAAATAAGATTTGGTAGTTGATATAATGTATCAATTAAGTGAACTATCACAGGCAATTCCAAATTTCTGTCTTATGCAACTGAAAAAATAATGCCAACTACTATTCACTCATATAGAAAACACAGAAAAATGACTGAAAAAATGCTAAGATAGAGACCACTGGGCTATGTGAAGTGGCATTTATAGTGGTTTCCGTCATCCAGCTGCATGCTATTTGCAACATTTCAGGGGAAAATATATGTCCCAGGAATAATACTGTAAAAATATGTTGAACAAAATGGTTGTCAAAGAAACGCTGAGGGACAAGCATCATTGGAAATCTGAAAGGGGTCTTTTCTTAAGTACAGATTTTTGTTTTCAGTAAATTTGCCATAGAAACCAGAAAACTTACCAGTTATTTTCTAAGCATACCTTGGTTTGGAAACTATGGCACTGAGATAATCATGCAAACCAATTAAAGAGTGTCCTGCCTGGTGCAGCTGAAGCCTGCCTTCTCAGCCCTTGTTTACTAAATGGGAATTCCCAGTGATAAATCTCTGAGAAGACCTCTTAATATCTGGTGGAAATCAAGACAGGGTTTTTTCCCAGCTCAATGTATAGTTCTGTCTCTCTTTGGATGGTACATGTTGAAATTCAAAACATAATCAAGTTAGGCCAAGTTTTGCCTCTTGTTTGGAAAGTACTTCATAGAAAAAGTTGTCAAGATTCTATTTATTATGTCATATCCACACCACTACTTCAAAGTTAATACTTCAATATGATTTTGTTGTAAACTGTATGTATCCTTAACTTGTCACTAATGTTTAGGATGGCTGCTACTGTGATTCTTGTAAATGATTGGGTCAAGCGCCATTGTCTCTTACCGGTGAGTAGATATATCAGTGAATTTTATTATTGTTAAGACTTTAGATTATTTGGAAACTAGATTGACAACTAGTGGAAAACAGCAAAAGGTAATATATAGGGCCTTCTTATGCTACACTATGTCCCGATTATTCCTAGTTCTTTCACAAAGAAAGTTCCATAAGCAGGTGAATATGCAGAGCTAGTGCTCAAAGGAATGGGTTAATATGTAGCTATAAATATGATTTCATGAAATATGAAATCCTGGAACTGCAAGAGAGCACTGCTGCAGACTGAGTGTCTGTGTTCCTCCCAAATTCATATTTTGAAATCCTAACCCTGAACGATATGAGGAGTTGGGGTCCTTGGGAGGTGATTATTTCCTGAGGGTAGAGCCTTCATAAACAGGATTACTGCCCTTATAGAAGAGACCCAGAGAAATCCCTTGCCCTTTCTGCCATGTGAGGACATAGTGAAAAGACAGCCATCTAGGAAGAGGGTTCTCACCAGACGTTAAATCTGTTGGCACCTTGATCCTGGACTTCGCAGCCTCCAGAACTGTGAGAAATAAATGTCTGTTGTTTATAAGCCACTCAGTTTGTATTTTTACTACAGCAGCTCGATCAAGCTAAGATAGGCACCAAAGGAAGACAAGAAGAACATGATACGGTGAGACGCAAAGAAGAAAGAGTCTTAGTAAGGTTTGCCTAATTTTAAAAAGAGCTGACCATCAATATATGATTGGATGTAGCAACTAAATGTAATCTATTATCTTAACTAGAGCATGTTCAGTGAAAATAGCGAGGGTATAAATCAGACTTCAGGTTTTTGATTTTAAGAGCTAAAAGTAGAAACGTAAAAGCAGTTAGTGTGGGCAATCCTGCAAAAATATTTGCATGTTTAACTTGGGAAGACATATAACAGTTAAACATATGGGCTATGGGCAGTTTGTTGCGGCAGCATTATTGTGATTTTCTGATACAGAAAGTAAAACATGAGTTCTTTGAATAACATGCTGGTGCAAAAGAGCCAGTGATGATAAAAATATTACATGTTCAGAGGAGGAAGCATAAATAAGGCGATGGGTTTCTCAGGAGGAACTAAAATCTTGAGAGAATTTGAAATTTTATATTTCACCCATGTGGCAGAATTAAAACATGAGTTACTAATTTGTTATTCCCTCTCTCTGTCTCATGAGTGTCCCAGTGGCTACTTTCACCTCCTCCAGCCTGAAGCAGAAATTTTTAAGCCACAGGCCAAAAGGCTTTGGATGCATGCTTACAGTGTGAGTTTTTTTGTTTTGCCTTTTTTTTTTCACAGCTATAAGATAGGATTGAGTCTGGAGGAAAGGAAAGGTAACCAGGACTTGAGAGAATGTTTTATAGTGGGACTACAGGCCATTGAAGTGACTGAAAGAAAAAAACTTTTTTTTTTCTTCTCAAATTCCTGGGAAAGGAGTATGAAGAACTCAGTGATTTTGAGCTGAGATCAAATATGAAACATGCTAATCTACCATCTGTGGACCATCCACCATCCAACAGGCTTAGACCCCTGGAACCTCCTGAATAATAGGGTCAGGGGAAATTGTGGGAAAACGCAATTAAGGAAAAACTTTGCCCTTGACTAAGGTGAAAGTAGACAAAATCAGTTGGGCTATGAGCTACAGCAATGGTGAGACACACCATTACCCATGAGGAGACTCAAGCAAACGAGATCTAGCGTCAAGAGTGGAGACTATGCCAGATCACAGAAAAGGCAGAGTAAGAAAACTCTAGGATGCCCATAGAGTGTGGACATCAATATTTTTGAAAGAATCTAATATTTCAAATAGGGAACTAGAAGAATTTCTGCAGCGCTTAAGGCCTAATTATGATTCAAGCCCATGAAGTTGCAGGGACACTAACAACAGTCCACAGCATGGTAGTGCAGGATAGGAAAAGGGAATATCGGCATAACTCAGTATTGCGATACCCCACCTCTACTTGACCCAAGTGAGCCCTAAGTAGACTACTTCAATCATATTGCCCCAGTCTTTTTGTATGAGAATGTCTTAGAGGAATCAGCTGGTGCCATGGTCTTCGTGAGCTTAATGCCCCTGTTTAACATTTATATAGGATTCTGATTACAGGAACACACACCCCCTGCCCACCCACCCAGCACTGCTGCTGACATGAGTTTAACCGTCCTGTGAGGGATTATTTCAGCTCTGATGAAATGACAAAGAATCCTGCTAATTGTAGAGGAATCTTAACATACTGTTAGCATGGTACTCTCTTAATACTTTCAGTGCTTTCATTTTTAAAAAAATTCCAAAAGATTATGTTAATAATCTTTTTTATTTTTGTTAATATTGCATAAAAGCAGGTTAAACAATTCTATCCTTAGATTATTCCCTCATGAGGTTACATTATTTCTCTTTTTAGTTCCTCTCTAATATTTTGATATTTCTGTCATTTTATGACATTTTCCAGCCTTAGCTATGTTATTTTTTTTCTTGTGTGATTATTTTTAAAAATTATGGAAACAAGCAGAAAACTGCAGCCCCCTACCCCACACCCCAAGTACAAAACCAAGCATCAGACTCAGTGTCTGATGCACATTCCTGAGTCGTTTTACACATACTATAACTGCCACCAGAGGGGAGGAAAAGAAAAAAGCTAACTGTATGATGACCAGACTGCAGCCATGACACAAGCTGCTCCAACTTGAGCAATACTGCATCTATGGCTAGCACAATTCCAAGAACTGACTCAAAAGAATGAGATTAACATTATTGCTCATAATAATCTATATCTTTGTGGGTATCAAAATAACTGTATCTTGCTCTGCCCAGATACGTAAGTGGGCAACTGAAATTGTCAGCAAAGAGATGCTACAGACCCATGTTGACATCGTCCACTCTGACAATGTCAGCCTGAAGAAGTTACAGAAGATGGATCTTAACCCCTAACCCTATAGAAATGGAATGATGTCTGACAGTGGGGAATTGAAAGCAGCTATTCTGTGCCTTTCCTGTTTGCCCATTTCTGTTCTCCTCTAAACTTCAAAGAACCTATTAATAGGAATGAGGTTACTAAGCAATTTAACCTAACTCCTGATTTATGCTCTCCTGAATGTACACAATGCCTTGCCTAACCTGTTGATTCTTTTCCTAGATAAAAAGAAGAATGAAGAATTAAGTGGTTAAAAAAAATGACCAGTTCTACCCACAACAGCTCCCCTTAGCAATCCTGTAGGCAGATCACTCAGGCAAGATAACATCTGAAGAGAGAGTCAGCCAGTCTGCTCACAACGGAGAATGATGCAGAACCCAACCTCCTGCCTCCATGATTCACTGATATTCTTTCCCCAACTCCATTTTTCCCTTTGAAAACTGTCATGGCTGAGCAGAATCATCAGAGTTGGTCTTTGGACACGAGTCCACCATCCCCCCCAGACTGCCGGATTTTGTGATTAAAGCACCTTTCCTTTCTACTGACACTTGCTTCTTGAATTATTGGCTTCTGAGCTCAAGCAGCTGAACCTGGGTTCAGTAATAATTATACCATTATAAAACTTAATAAAAATTTCTCATGTGAAATATTTTTCTTTAACATTTTACAACTTCTTCAAATGCATACCACAAGAGATTGTTGTTGTTTAAGTAGGGTGTTCTCATGATTTTAGTATTATACAAATTTAAGTCAAGACTACACGCAGAAATAAGTTTAGAAAATGGCCTTACAAAAGACTGGGAGTGAGCAGTGTTAAAAAAAAAAGAAAAGAAAAGAAAAAAGCCCACACAGGGCTGCTATGCAGTAATAAGAATCCATGCATGCTTTTCTTCAGGTAATCAGCTTTGGGACAGGTTTCATCACTGATCAATCCTTAGCTACTGTAAATGGATTCAACTAAGTACTCAGTTTAAATCCAAATTATAAAATCTCTATTAGAAGTACTGCTAGTTGTCTTTGGTGGAGCTAATGGCAGACTCTGGGAGGGCTCACACCAAGGAGTACTTCCCAAAACTTCTGCTACCAGTTTCCTTGTCCTCATGGTGAAGCACAGCCACCTCCCATCTCTGCAGGAGAACCTCCAACACTAGCAGGAGGGCAACAAGTCTCAAAGAGATTAACTGGACCTGAATTACACAGCTTCTGCAAGATGCCCTCAAGAAACTGGCTATAGAGAAGCAAGAAGAACTACAATCCTGCAGCCTGTGAAACAAAAACCACATTCACAGAAAGATAAACAAGATGAAAAGGCAGAAGGCTATGTACCAGATGAAGCAACAAGATAAAAGCCCAGAAAAACAACTAAATGAAGCGGAGATATGGATGGATTAAATGCTCCAACCAAAACACACAGGCTTGCTGAATGGATACAAAAACAAGGCCATATATATGCTGTCTACAAGAGACCCACTTCAGACCTAGGGACACATATAGACTGAAAGTGAGGGGATGGAAAAAGATGCAAATGGAAATCAAAAGAAAGCTCATATCAGATAAAATAGACCTTAAAATAAAGAATGTTACAAGAGACAAGGAAGGAAAATACATACTGATCAAGGGATCAATCCAAGAAGAAGATATAACAATTATAAATATATATGCAGCCAACATAGAAGCACCTCAATACATAAGGCAACTGCTAACAGCTATAAAAGAGAAAATCAACAGTAACACAATAATAGTGGGGGACATTAACACCTCACTTACACCAACGGACAGATCATCCAAAATGAAAATAAATAAGGAAACAGAAGCTTTAAATGACACAATAGACCAGATAGATTTAATTGATATTTATAAGACATTCCATCCAAAAACAGCAGATTACACTTCCTTCTCAAGTGCGCATGGAACATTCTCCAGGATGGATCACATCTTGGGTCACAAATCAAGCCTCAGTAAATTTAAGAAAATTGAAATCATATCAAGCATCTTTTCTGACCACAATGCTATAAGATTAGAAATGAATTACAAGGGAAAAAATGTAAAACACACAAACACATGGAGGCTAAACAACATGCTACTAAATAACCAAGAGATCACTGAAGAAATCAGAGGAAATCAAAAAATACTTAGAGACAAATGACAATGAAAACACGACGATCCAACACCTATGGAATGCAGCAAAAGCAGTTCTAAGAGGGAATTTTACAGCTATACACGTCTAACTCAAGAAACAAGAAAAGTCTCAAATAAACAATCTAACCATACACCTAAAGGAACTAGAGAAAGAAGAACAAACAAAACCCAAAGTTAGTAGAAGGAAAGAAATTGAAAAATAAAAACCATATGATCATCTCAATAGATGCAGAAACAGCTTTTGACAAAATTCAACACCATTTATGATAAAAACCCTCCAGAAAGTGGGCATAGAGGGAACCTACCTCAACATAATAAAGGCCATATACGACAAACCCACAGCAAACATCATTCTCAATGGTGAAACTGAAAGCATTTCCTCTAAGATCAGGAACAAGACAAGGATGTCCACTCTCACCAGTATTATTCAACATAGTTTTGGAAGTTCTAGCCATGACAATCAGAGAAGAAAAAAGAAATAAAAGGAATACAAATTGGAAAAGAAGTAGTAAAACTGTCACTGCAGATGGCATGGTGCTCTACATAGAGAATCCTAACAATGCCACCAGAACACTACTAGAGCTAATCAATGAATTTGGTAGAGTTGCAGGATACAAAATTAATGCACAGAAATCTCTTGCATTCTTATACACTAATGATGAAAAATCTGAAAGAGAAATTATGGAAACACTCCTGTTTACCATTGCAACAAAAAGAATAAAATACCTAGGAATAAACCTACCTAGGGAGACAAAAGACCTGTATGCAGAAAACTATAAGACACTGATGAAAGAAATTAAAGATGATACCAACAGATGGAGAGATATACCATGTTCTTGGATTGGAAGAATCAACACTGTGAAAATGACTATACTACCCAAAGCAATCTACAGATTCAATGCAATCCCTATCAAATTACCAATGGCATTTTTTATGGAACTAGAACAAAAAATCTTAAAATTTATATGGAGACACAAAAGACCCCGAATAGCCAAAGCAGTCTTAAGGGAAAAAAACGGAGCTGGAGGAATCAGATTCCCTGACTTCAGACTATACTACAAAGCTACAGTAATCAAGACAATATGGTACTGGCACAAAAACAGAAATATTGATCAATGGAACAGGATAGAAAGCCCAGAGATAAACCCACGCACATATGGTCACCTTATCTTTGATAAAGAAGGCAAGAATATACAGTGGAGAAAAGAGAGCCTCTTCAATAAGTGGTGCTGAGAAAACTGGACAGGTACATGTAAAAGTATGAAATTAGAACACTCCCTAACACCATACACAAAAATAAACTCAAAATGGATTAAGGACCTAAATGTAAGCCAGACACAATCAAACTCTTAGAGGAAAACATAGGCAGAACACTCTAACATAAATCACAGCAAGATCCTTTTTGACCCACCTCCTAGAGAAATGGAAATAAAAACAAAAATAAACAAACGGGACCTAATGAAACTTCAAAGCTTTTGCACAGCAAAAGAAACCATAAACAAGACCAAAAGACAACCCTCAGAATGGGAGAAAATATTTGCAAACGAATCAACGGACAAAGGATTAATCTACAAAATATATAAACAGCTCATGTAGCTCAATATTAAAGAAACAAACAAGCCAATCCAAAAATGGGCAGAAGACCTAAATAGACATTTCTCCAAAGAAGACATACAGATGGCCAAGAAGCACATGAAAAGCTGCTCAACATCACTAATTATTAGAGAAATGCAAATCAAAACTACAATGAGGTATCACCTCGCACCAGTTAGAATAGGCATCATCAGAAAATCTACAAACAACAAATGCTGGAGAGGGTGTGGAGAAAAGGGAACCCTCTTGCACTGTTGGGAATGTAAATTGATACAGCCACTATGGAGAACACTATGGAGGGTCCTTAAAAAGCTAAAAATAGAATTACCATATGATCCAGCAATCCCACTACTGGGCATATACCCAGAGAAAACCAGAATTCAAAAAGACACATGCACCCCAATGTTCATTGCAGCACTATTTCAATAGCCAGGTCATGGAAGCAACCTAAATGCCCATCAACAGATCAATGGATAAAGAAGTTGTGGTACATATATACAGTGGAATATTATTGAGCCATGAAAAGGAATGAAACTGAGTCATTTGTTGAGACGTGGATGGATCTAGAGACTGTCATACAGAGTGAAGTAAGTCAGAAAGAGAAAAACAAATATCGTATATTAACGCATGTATGTGGAACCTAGAAAAATGGTACAGATGAACCGGTTTGCAGGGCAGAAGTTGACACAGATGTAGAGAACAAACGTATGGACACTAAGGGGGGAAAACCGCGGGGGCGGTGGGGATGGCTGTGTGCTGAATTGGGCGATTGGGATTGACATGTATATATATATAAAACTGATGACTAACAAGGACGTGCTGTATAAAAAAATAAATAAAATTCAAAAAAAAATTTTAAAAGTACTGCTAGTTAATATTTATTTCACCAATAAGCATTTAAAGGAAAAAACAAAGTGTAAACATTTTTATTTAAGTAAATTCCAGTGAAAAGTTAAATATTATTTATTTTTAATTGACTAAGAAAATGGGATAGAGATGGTTAATTCTAAGAGAGATTGGGTTAAATATGTCAATTTAGTGCTGCAGAAATATAACTGTATCAAAAATATCTAAAAAGATAACTATACAAGCTGACCTCCACAGTCTAGAATTGTTATTACAAAAAAAAAAAAAGGAAGAATTCAATGTTAATTTGAACCCACATCTATATTTTAAAGCAAACTGAACCCACTAGAAACTGAACCCACAAACAACCCACTAGAAATTTATTTTTTTCTGAAATAATTCAGATGATGATGAAGGGATTCCACAAAATACATCTTATGATAGTTTTATTACTTATCTTTATCTACTGGCGGTAAAAATATCTAGAGCCGGGCTTCCCTGGTGGCACAGTGGTTGAGAGTCCGCCTGCTGATGCCGGGGATACGGGTTCGTGGCCCAGTCCGGGAAGATCCCACATGCCGCAGAGCGGCTGGGCCCGTGAGCCATGGCCGCTGAGCCTGTGCGTCCGGAGCCTGTGCTCCGCAACGGGAGAGGCCACAACAGTGAGAGGCCCGCGTACCACAAAATAAAAACTATCTAGAACAGTTTAATTATGAGTGCAGTATTTTGATTACTCTTGTGCCTAAATCTTTTATTCCTTCTGTGATTTTAAATTTCAATATATTATTATATACTTTTACTATTTTTCTGTAAACAACTTAATTTGTTTTTGAGAACAAGAGAATATAATCCATAAAGTACAGCCACAGTTGAATTTACAGATTATATTTTTAAGAAGAAGCATCACTGCATTGTAACTGTAATTTGAGGACAGTTATATGTTTTTCTATAACTGTAAGTATAATTTAAGGACGGTTATTGTATTGGTTTTTCTATTTTTATAAACTCAGATACGGTCCAAAGTCTTACATGAAGATGGTGCTCAATAAATGCTTATTGAACAAATTCAAGAATAATAATTATAGGTCTTTTTAATTAAATAAAATGTGCACTTCAGGAGGATTGGTGTTTGAACAGTACCCCATTAGACATCAAATGGGTTTTGAATTCAGACAAGCCTTGATAGAATCTTAGGTCTGCCAGTTGTCATCTATGTGATCTTAGGCAAGTTACAACACCTCTGTGCACTCAGCAACCTCATTTATAAAATGGGGATGTATATCCTGTAGTGCTGTGAAAACACTAATGGCAATGTATGTGAAGCATCTAACAGATGGCTGGTACATGGTATACACTCATTAAATGGTATTAATTTTATTTATTGCTTATTATTTTTACTTTTTAATTTCCTGCAAATATAGGATTTTATACTATTCAAGCTTGATATATGACAGGCAAATTTACATAATAGTTAAGGTTAATTTTCAGCCCCTTTTGCTACTCCTTCACTCCTTTTACACCCTCTCTACATTTTCCTGCCAGTAATCAATTTCCTGATGATAGCTTCTTGTTGGCAGTGTGGCTACTCTAACATGGATGGGGTTTCCCAGCCCCCATACCAGAAGTTTTTCCACAGAGTCCATATTCATGTTTCATTTCCTCTCTCCTTTAAGTTGAATCCAAATTCAAGAGATTTATGCACTTCTAAGGCATCATGGGGAAATTGGAACATCTGACTCTTTGGTACATTTGTCCTTGCTGGCATCCACTGAAATATCTAGTTTCTTGTCTCATCTTTTGATACTCTCAGAACTAAAGAATTCCCTTTTCATTGTCTTCTGTTGCGGTGACATAATTTTCTAAGAATACTGGCCACCAGGAGCCTGGCTGGGATAGAAGTGTGCATGTGTGAAAAACATCCTGAAAAAAAGTTAATAGTTCAAATATATTCAATTCCCATATATAAAAAAAAACAAGGAATATTCAAACAGCAATGAATAACCTGTTCTTATTAGCTGAAGGTGAATTTCAGAGTCAGAGAAGAGTCTCCCACTGGTAGAAGAACTAAAATCAGACATTGATACATCAAAGTCAAGCCAGGAAAGAACTCAGAAGTTTGAAGGGCTCGCTATGTCATTGCTGCCTGCTAACCAAGGGCAAGAATCAGGTCACACAATACCCTGACCAGGCAGCATCTGTTACAAGGTGAGGGACAGGTCTTCTGTAGTTCTGGAACCAGAACAGAAAAGCAAAAAAAAAAAAAAAAAAACCTAAGAAAAGCTCTTCCTGGAAAAAAACATTAACTGGAAAATGTATAATTTTCTTGCTGGATTGCTCGGCTATTAGTGTAGTGTTTAAAAACCAAAATTCAACAGAGGAAATTTGAAGATCTAATTGGCTTTATTAAATGAGTCAGGAATTGGACAACATCCCATTTAACAACTAGAAGGGCTCTTGAGGCATTGTACAAAATGGAAGGGTTTATAGGCAGAAGGAGGGTGAGGCAAGAAGGTATTAATAAAAGAAAAAGAGTTATTTTGAGCCAGGGCAACTTCTCTTTTAGGGGCAAGGGTACCACAAGAATTTTATCATGAAGATTGCCGTCTTCTTCCTCTGCAGGGGACGGAGAGGGATCACATGACAGATTATCTCATTGGTGAGGACCAGAAAATTCCAGCTTGGTTGATTAAAATTACATTTCTGGGAAAGGCAGAAACTGCAGTTAGATCAGGTATTAAATCTAGGTTTTGTAACATGGGCTTTAGCACGAGTGATGCCATTTGGGGCCTGTAGTTTTGTTTTTAACAGTAGCTTGGTGAAGACACATTGTGTGATGAGTAACTATTATGTAGTTTATTCTATTTGGGATGTATATTATTCTTAAATCATACTTTTGTGAGTTTTTAAACAAAATTCCAAGATAAAGTAATTCTAGAACCATAAAAGACACTCAGAGGCAAAAGTTAACACCAGAATTTAAACAAATTCTTTAATACCAACTACAAACAGAGAAATTAGAATAGACTGCTATTTATTTTTATCCAGTTCTGACCCAAAAAAGTAACAATTTGCTACTGACTGTCCTGTTGTAACATCAAACATGGATCATCAGGAAGCTTAGGAATCTAGAAGGAAAAAAAAAAAATGCAGAACCAGAAAGAGGTAGGGGAAGGTGACTTAGAATGGACATTGTAACAACAAACCTTGTCTAAATTTCCCCAAATAATCTGGTAAGAACTGGGTATCAGAGTTCCATCAGAAAAGCAAACACAGGAAAAGTGATCTGAATACTAATATATTATAGGAGTTAGACCTCAAGCCATTGCGAGCTGGTAGATCAATTTATGCAGCTCATTGTCTGTTGCTCCAGCTCTAGCTCAGCCAGACCAGCAGTTAGGAAATAAAGTGGAAAGGCTGAGACCTGCAGGGACAAATTGGAATCCTTGAGGAACACACAAGGACAAAGTGGAATTTATGGCTGTCTGCCACCACCTACAACCCTTATGGCATGATGGCTGCAGGACAGCAAGGCACCCTTTAACATGTCACTGCACTGTACTTGGCCTATAACTTAAAGGAGCAGGAGATGTAGTGGGAGCTGAAGAAACTGAGGGTCCCGTGTCACCCCACTCTATCAGTGTGAGCTAGGAGATCAGAAACAAGGTGAACAAACTTCCACAGTGTCTGGGGACCTACATCAATCTTTGGAACTTAAGATCTGCCCTCCACATCTTGCATAAAATGTCTTGTGGCCAATGCCCACTGGGAAGAGAATTCTGGAAACCACAGTTCCAGTTTAGGTAAGTAGACACAGGAATAATTTACCACAGATAATTAACAGTAAACAGTTACTTTAGTTATAAATAAGTATAATTTATAATTTGTTCCGAGTCATTTTGATTTATATTTGTAAACTACTTAAAAAGTAGTTTATTTCATAATGTGATAATAATACCAGGGGTGGAGTGTATGATAGCAAAGTATATGCTTAGGACATCAGCAATGTGGAGTGATCAAATTAATTATTTTGAACAAATCTGAAATAATTTGGTATTTCTAAAAATGTGACGAAATAAACATTTTGGATGTTGTCATTGTTATTTTATAGTTTGGTTTTGTTTTATGTTGAATTGTGTATTATTGAATGGGCAGTAAGTAAAGACATACCATAATATTATCAGTTCTTAAGATCTCCAAAAGGTTTAAACAGGCTTAAGTTCTACAAAGAATAGAGTTGTCAAAGAATAACCGGGTTGTTTACATAAAATCTCAAAATAAAACAAACCCTTTTAGGATCTAAAAAGTACATTTTTAACAGACTGAGTCCAATTAACTCTTGAAGTCACTTTCCTGGTAGTTAATCTGGGAATACCCAGCTAGCAACACTCATAAAATGAAGTCTCAGTAGGCTCCATTCTCTAGGTGTACTGAATTTTGTATGTAATAGAACTTGTGATTTACTTTATGTTACCAGTCAGGAACTAAACATAGCAAGACCAACCTTCTTAGAAAATGCAAAGTCTATTGATATCTTTCAATTTATGAATAAATAAAACCAAGTGGTAAAATGCCATCTCTCACAATTGCATTCAGGCCCCAAAATTCAACTGTGAAAATTTAAACAGATTCCAAATCCCTCGTATATATTCCCCCTTCTTATATGTTGTGTATCCTCACAGAAACGGTTGATAATTCTATATAAATAAACTGAAAGAGCTCCTGACTAAGGTTGTCAGACAAAATACAGGACCAACAAGTTCAATTTAAATTTCAGATATACAATACTTTTTTTCAGTATAAGTACTATATGGGACATAGTTAATACTAAAAAAAAAAAAAAAAAAAAAAAAAAAGTGTATCTGTTATCGGAAATTCAAATTGAACTGGGTGCCCTGTATTTTTATTTGATTTATCTGGCAACTCTATCCTAAGCATATGGTATATGCTTAGTATACCATACCAAAATTAGTATAACAAATGTTCACTTGAATTGTATGAATGATTCGCCCATGGGAATATCAGAATAGCTGTCAGAAGGCTAGAAAGAAACCTTCTTGGAGATCATGTGGAAGTTTTCATGATGAGGAGGAAGTCTCGTGCCTCCTTCTCCCCATCTCCACTCCACACCAAGGAACATGTTATCCTCCAGCCATTTTAGCCTGAGGCGCCTGCCTGAGTCACTAAAAATGAATTAAATTGGCTGTGTATCTCCCCCATTCCCCAAGGGAGTATTTATCATTGCTGTCATCCTCCTCTTTCCTCTCAATGCTTCTTGGTAACAATCACAGCTGCTAATGTCAAAAAGGAACAAAAAAGGGCTTCCCTGGTGGCGCAGTGGTTGAGAGTCCGCCTGCCAATGCAGGGGACGTAGGTTCGTGCCCCTGCCGAGAAGATCCCACATGCCGCGGAGCGGCTGGGCCTGTAAGCCATGGCCACTGAGCCTGCGTGTCCGGAGCCTGTGCTCCGTAACGCGTATGGCAAAAAAAAAAAAAAAAAAAAAGAGGAACAAAAAAGATTCTGTTGTCATAAAAGTGCTTCTAACATTTTTTTTATTACACACCGTGGTGATATAACTAGCTTAAAAAGTAATCTTTCAAACCATCATGAGAGGAAGGAAGGGCTGTTGAAACCACAAAAAAACAAAAACAGAATGTTAAAACTGCAACTGATCCCATTCTGATTCTTTCAACAGCTTCTTTCCTCTTTCAAGTTCTGAGCTTAACATTTAAAGAAGTATTGGGGAGAGGAGTGGACAAAGGCTTAAGACAAAGAAAGTCTAAATCCACAAAACAGATGAATAAAAAGCAAGAAACAAACAAACATCAGTCAAACAAATTAGTTGCTTTTAAGCACTGTCCCCTCTCCATGCCCTATAAAAAAAAATCATAAAATATATAAAACAAAAGTTATATGTATTATTGCAAAGGTTTATTGTCAGTGTTTTTTTAGTGATTTTTCCAACTAACAATTGTATTGACACCAATAGTTTTAATAATAGCAAGATGATACTAGGAGATTTTAGGATAAAATAAGAATAGTGTAGCTCTTAGGAGAATAGCTTTTATAATTAGATAGCTTGAAATCAAATACGGATTCTGCTTCTTTCTAGCTAGAGGATGATCAGATAAAGCTACTTAACCTTCTGAAGTTCTAGTTTGGTTTCCATTTGTAAACTGGTGTTATTAATGGCACCTCTTTTACAGGGGTCTGTGTAATGATTAGGTGAGACAATGTGTGCAAAGTTCTTGGAATAGGGCCCACCAAATAATTTGCCCTAAAATAATTACTGCTTATGATACAGCTCATTATTTCCTAATAATTTTATTTCATAAATTGTCACAAAGAAGCACATGAAGTTCTGTTTTGAGCCTGGTAAGGAATATTAAAGGAACATTGAACTTAAGGGACAGGAGCACACAGAGGAAAAAGATGGGTTCATTCATTCATTTATTCAGCAAAATGATACTGAGTACCTACCATGGGGTAGGAGACTAAGTTTACAAAGCTGAATAAAACATTCCCTTTCCTCAAAGACCACACAATCTAATGAGGGAAGCAGCTAGGGTGCAAGACATTTCTAGTGTGCTGAGTGCAGTGATGCAAATACTCATAGGGAGAGAGGCACCTACTTAAGGCTGGGGATGAACAGAGAAGGAGGCATCCTTGAGGACATATGTTTTTGTTCAGTCTTGAAAGATGTACATAAATGAATCAGATAAAGAAAGGAGGATAATTTAAAAGTGGATTTTTACAACATAACCACCGCTTGGAGGTTCACTGTAGCATAGTACAGGATCTCCAAGAGCCACAGGGAGCTACAGTGTAAAGTTTAATACAGGAGTGTCAGGATACTAATCTACAGTAGAAGCCACAGCCAGAGTGTGGAAGGTCTCATACAGCAGAGTTAGGTGTTTAGATTTTATCATGAAAGCAGTAAGGGACTATGGGAGGATTTTAATCAAGGGAGAGATATAATCAGATTTTTCCTATTTAAAAGACCACTCTAGAAGAATGAAAAAATTATACTGGAGGGAAATGTGTATAGAAGGAATAGATCACATCTGTTGCAGTAATCAAGGTGAGATTTTGATTAAGAAAATGGAAATTGATGTAGAAATAGAGAGGAAGGAAAGGAATCAAGAAATGTTTAGGAGTAGAACTGGAAGGTTTGGAGTGTAAGGATTGAGGAAAAGGAATAATCAACAGTGACTCCCAGTATCTGCTTTAGGACAACAGGTTAGAGTATGGGGGCTGGAAAAGGGGCAAGAAATCAAGTTTCTTTAAGCCATTAAGTAATTGACTACATCAGCCAGGGAACCTAATTGTGAATCATTTAACTGATGTTAGAACAACACTATTTTAATGTGTCTTTACATGTTAGGCTTTTAATTTTTTTCCAGAAATCTACAAGTAGTGTATTCTGGTTTTAAAGTTCTTGGCAAATACACTGCTTATATTCAATTGGCCCTTTTTCATTTCTAAGGAGAGTTTCAAGTGAAAATATGTTCTTCCCTGTAATAAAGAGAAGAAAGCTTTCAGGGGAAGGAGACCCTTGTTAAATTTTGCCTTTTGTAGACAGCAAGGCATACGCCATAAACCTACACATATATGGAGCTACTCAAAAGAGAGAAATGCCCATATATTTCTAAAGCTTTTCACCCAAAAATGAAATGAAAGCAAGAGTCCTAGTAAAATTAGATTTAAATATGGAAATGGGGTCAAAACATACATGTGAAGAGAAAGCTGCACAGGAGGGAAGCAATAGTAGAAAACATAAAATATAAATGAAATCTAATGAGTCTCCAAATGATTAAACTTAGGAGAGTCTTTTTCTCTGGGAAGTCTAACACTTACCATACCACATAAGTTTTATAATAACATCAACATTACTTATTAGAATAAGGATTTTTATGAGACACTGGTAGAGTATATTGGAATGGCAGATTAATGTGAAGTCCCAGTTTTCAGTAGCTTATAACTTTGGCAGTACATTTAATTTCAAATGGAACTTGGCATGATTTTACTATGTCAGACTTTAGTCCTTGCCAAGTTTGACAAACATCCAGTTCAGCTGTTTTGGGCTAATGTGAACGCCAAAGTAAAGACCTTTTTTTTTTCTTTTTGCGTTCAATTCAACAACATTTTTCATTATAAAAAGCAAAAATGAGTAAATGAGTGTTTATTGTCAGGCTCCTTAATTAATGTAAAACAATCCTCACACAAAGCAGAAATGCAAAGTGATTCAGTGAGCAAAGTAATGGACTGGGGACTCCACAGAAATAATTCCAGTTTTGCTACCAAGTCACTATATAAACTTGGAAAAGTAACCTTGCCTCTTTATGGCTCAGCTTATTCAACAGTAAAATTAGGAGATTAATATAAACCTGCATAATCATAATGAAAATGACAGTAAAGCAGTTTTCAAATTTGAACATATAATAACTTATCTTTTCAATATCCTTTCACTATAGGGATTTTTATGGAGATAAATTTTGGCATGCAATGATGACCTATCTAAAGGTGTATAAAAGGTTAATCTACTAATATATAAACTATACCATGGGAATTAATTAGGATCTTTGGAAAGCTATGTTTTTTTCTTTTGAGTCATTGGATATCATTTAGTGAATTAATGATTTGCTGCACTAATTTGGAAATTACTGCTTCATTACATAAAACAATGCCCAGGTGGCTTGAAGAGGTTAGTGCAGTGTACTCCGAAAAACAACTCATTTTCTGTTAAAGATAGTTCATGCAGTAGACAAAAAAAAACAACTAGCTTGAGAAGTTAGTGAAAAGGACATAGTCTCTTTCTATGTGTAATGAGTGAAATCACTATTTTCTTGGTCACATTAAGGATTAGTAAGCTCTTTTAAATGGTACAGTCGACAGAATGACAGCTTGAATTGCCTCTTAGGTCAACCCAAAACACCAGAGTAATCCAATAACTTTAATTCCATAGATGTAGCAAAAGATTGTATCCAACAAAGTTTCAGTCATGTTTGGATTGCATAGGGCCACACACACTGAAGAAAAAGACATTTAATTACATAATTACCTACAAATGTCTAGGTATTCACTATCATGTAAGAATAAACATGGAGAGTGACATCATCAAGATGGCAGAGGAGGAGACCCTAGCCTCCATCTCCCAACAGAGATCAATAATTAGAAATTAGGCAACTATGCACAAACAAAAACAGCTCTGGGAGAGCTCTGGAGTCCATGTAAGAAACTTCAGCATTTCAGTGGTTCAAAAAACTTGAGGATAACTGCACAAAATAAGAAGGAAAAACAGCTTCATTTTGCCTGCATCATCCCATCTCCCAAGCTGGCATTGCTCAGTGCCAAGAGGGAACAACGCAGCTAGAAACAGTTCTCCTCATAGAGTAAGGAAGAATGGGCTGAGTGACCAGCTGCCCCAGCCTGTTGGAGCACCACAGAAAGGTCCTGCTTTCGTTTCACCCAACCAAGTGGATCAACAAAGCTGTGATATATAGTGATGGGAACAAAAAAGGAAAGCGGGGGCTACCAATATCAGCAATGGAGTGTAAGCAAACACAGTTCCCAGTGACCTTGTTTATGATCTCAGCACCTTTACCACTGAAGAAACTGATGGCCAGAACAAATGCCATGAACCCTGCAGATTTTGCCAGTTTTTTGCCCCACAGGTTATTCGTGTTCCCTGACGCCAGCAGCCTGATTCCCTCCCTGCTTCCTTGCCCTCCTGACCCTGCCAGAGCCCAGGAACTATACTAGCAGCTGTCCCAGGCCTCTGCAGCTGCACGAGTGCAGGATGCCAGTCTAGATCCCCACAGTTGACCCCCCCCACTGCCATGCAGGCATGCAGAACTAGCCCTTCCAGCTGTGCACTTGCACACTGTTGGACTTAGGCCCATCACCAGCCTCCACTCTCATGCACTTGTGGCAAGACCCAGCAGTGCCAGTAGTTTATGCTGACAGCCAGGGCCCCTACGGCAGTGAGTGAACCCACAGCTGGCACCAGCCTTTGCTGTTTGCTCTGGCCCCCAACACTACATGTGTATTTGCAATCAGCCTCTACCGCTACACAGGCACTTGCAGCTGGTTTCTGCAGCTGAGTGTATGCACACCACTGGCTCCAGCCACTAACGTGGCCTTCCCTGGTCCCTAGAACTCTAACAGCCTGTATAGTATCTTCAGATGCCCTGCAGCACTCACCAAGGACCAGGCAGTAGTAGATATTGTGGACCCCAATGCTCTAAGCCAATGAGCCACAACACCTGGTGCTATCACATGCTCCCACACTTGATGCCCTGCACCACTAGACTCAGGGGTCATACTATGCACCGGCATGCACCCACCCACAGGTGAAAGTATTCCTTTATGGAAATCAGTCTGTAGGGTCTGTAGGAGGTGACTGCTTCTTCAAATGTGCAGACACCTACACAAGGCTAGAGGGATCATGAAGAATCAGAGAAATATGACTAACCAAGGAAATACAGTAAACCTCCAGTAACTGGCTCCAAAGAAATGGAGATTCAAAAATTGCCTGACAAAAAATTCCAAATAATTGTTCAAAAGATGCTCAGAAAGCTACAAAAGAACACCAATAAATAATTGAACAATAACAAGGAAACAGTACAAAAACAAAATGAGAAGTTCAACAAAGAGATAAGAAAGCATGAAAGAACCAAATAGAAATCTTGGAGCTGAAAAATACAACTGAAGTGAAGAATTCAGTAAAAAGCTTCAATATCAGACTGGACTAAGCTGAAGAAAGTATCAGTGAACTTGAAGACAGATGATATGAAAGGTCAGAGGAACAAAAATATAAAAGAATAAAAAGTAATGAAGCAAGGCTACAAGTCTTATGCAACACCATTAAAAAGAAAAAAAAATGTGTCACTGGATTCTGAGGGAGAAAGAGGTAAAAAGCTTATTTAAAGAAATAATGGCTGAAAACTTCCAAAACCTAGGGAAAGATTTGGACATCCAAGTTCATCAAGTTAATACATCACCCCAAGATTACAATCAAAAATTGTTTTCTCCAAGACACATTATAACAAAACTGTCTGAAATCAAAGACCAAAAGAATTCTAATGCAGCAAAAGAAAAAAAAAAAGTCTCTAATACAAGGGAACCCCCATAAAGCTATCAGTGGATTTCTCAGTAGAGACCTTGGCAGGCCAGGAGAGAATGGGATGATATATTCAGAGTGCTGAAAGAAAGAAACTGCCAACCAAGAATATTTCACCCAGCAAAGTTGCCGTTTAAAAATGAAGGCAAGATAAAGACTTTCCCAAACAAACAGAAGCTGAGGAAATCCATTACCATCAGACCATCTCTATAAGAAATGCTGAAAAAGGGTTCTTCAAGCTGAAATAAAAGGATGCTAACTAGTAACATATGAACATTAACAGCACACTGGTAAAGTCAAGTATATAGTCAGATCACAATACTCTAATACTGTAATACGGTGGTGTGTTAATGATGGTGTGTTAATGGTGGTGTTTTCTAGTATAAAAGTTAAAGGACAAGAATATTAAAAGTAAGTATAGCTACAATAATTTTTTAATGAATACACAATTCAAAAAGTTGCAAAGTATGACATCGAATACTTATAAATATACGGGAAGAAAATTAAAAGGTAGAGTTTTTGTATGCAATTGAAGCTAAATTGTTATCAGCTTTAAAAGACTGTTACTTCCATAAGATATTTCAAGTAAGTTTCAGGGTTACCACAAAATTAAAGCCTTCAGTAGATACACACAAACAGAAGGGAATCAAAGTATACTACTAAGAAAAGTCATCATTTACAAAGGATTACAGCAAGAGAGGAAGAAAGGAGCCACAAAACAGCCAGAAAACAATTAACAAGATGGTAGCTGTAAGTCTCTACCTATCAATAATTACTTTAAATGTAAATGAATTAAGTGATCCAACCAAAAGGGATAGAAGGACTGGATGGAAAAAAGAAAAAGCCCAACATAATGCTGCCTACAAGTACTCGCTTCAGCTTCAGCTTCAAAGACACACAGAGGATCAAAGTGAATGGGTAGAAAAAGAAATTTATGCAAATGGAAACCAAAAGAGAGCAGGAGTAGCTATACTTACATCAAACAAAACACACTTTAATTCAAAACCTGTAACAAGAAGGTTATTCTATAATTGTAAAGGGGTCAATTCACTAAAAGGATGTAACAATTGTAAATATATATGCACCTAGCATCCTAACATTAGAGCACTAAATATATTAAGCACTAATAACAGATTTGAAGGATGTAACAGACAAAAATACAGTAATATAGGAGACTTCAATACCCACTTTTAACAATGTATAGATATTCAGACAGAAAATCCATAAAGCAACATTGAACTTGCACTATACTTTAGATCAAATTTGACTGAGAGACATATACAGAATATTCCATCCAACAGGAGTAGAATACATGGAACACTCTTCAGATAGAACATATCTTTGATCACAAAAAAAGTCTCAGCAAATTTTAAAAGACTGAAATTTTACCAAGTATCTTTTCCAACCACAATAGTATGAAATTAGAAATAAATAACAAAAGGAAAACTGGAAAATTCACAAGTATGTGAAGATTAAACACTACACTCTTGAACAGCAAATGGGTCAAAGAAGAAATCAAAAGGGAAATTAAAACATATATTGAAACAAACAAAAATGGAAACACAACATACCAAAACTTATGAGATTCAGCAAAGCACTGTGAAGAGGAGAGTCTGTAGTGATAAATGGCTACATTAAGAAAAATGAAATATATCAAATAAACAACCTAACTTTCACCTCAAGAAACAAGAATAAACTAAGCTCAAAGTTAGAAGAAGGAAAGAAATAATTAAGATCAGAGCAGAAATTCAAATAGCAGAAAAAAACAGAAAAGGTCAACAAAACTAAGAGCTGGGGTTTTGAAAAGATAAACAAAATTGACAAACCCGGGGCTTTCCTGGTGGCATGGTGGTTAAGAATCCACCTGCCAGTGCAGGGGACACGGGGTTCAAACCCTGGTCTGGGAAGATCCCACATGCCATGGAGCAACTAAGCCCATGCACCACAACTACTGAGCCTGTGCTCTAGAGCCCGCGAGCCACAACTATTGAGCCCACGTGCCACAACTACTGAAGCCTGTGTGCCTAGAGCTCGTGCCCCGCAACAAGCCACCGCAATGACAAGCCTGTGCACTGCAATGAAAAGTAGTCCCTGCTCGCCACAACTAGAGAAAGCCCGCATGCAGCAATGAAGACCCAACGCAGCCAAAAATAAATAAATAAAATAAATAAATTTATAAAAATTGACAAACCTTTATCAAGACTTACCAAGAAAAAAAGAGAGGACTCAAATGAAATTACAAATAATAAAGGACACATTACAACTGATAGCACAGAAATACAAAGAATCACACATGACTACTGTGAACAATTAAACACCAAAAAACTGAGCAGACGAGAAGAAATGGATAAACTCCTAGAAACATACAACCTACCAAAACTGAATCATGAAGGAATAGAAAATATGAGCAAACCAATAACAAGAAAGGAGACTGTATCAGTAATCAAAAACTTCCCAACAAAGAAAAGTTCACGACCAGATGGCTTCATAGGTGAATTCTACCAAATATTTAAAGTAGAATTAATGCCAATTCTTCACAAACTTTTCCAAAAAAATTAAAGAGGATGGAATCCTTCCAAACTCCTTTTATTAGGCTAGCATTACTCTGACACCAAAGCCATTTAGGAGAACATAAAAAGAAAACTATAAACCAATAACCCTGATAAATACAGATGTAAAAATTCTCAACAAAATATTAGCAAATTCAACAACACATTAAAAGGATCATTCACCATGACCACATGGGATTTATCACTGGGATGCAAGGATGATTCAACATATATAAATTAATACATATGTTATACCACATTAATAGAATGAAAAACAAAAATCATATAATCGTCTCAGTAGATTCAGAAAAACACCATTTGACAAAAATATAACATCCTTTCATGATAAAAACTCTCAAGAAATTGGGTATAGAAGCAACATATCTCAACATAATAAAGGCCTTGCAGAAATTAAAAAAAGAAACAAAATGAATGACCTTGATGTTTACTGTTTCAACTTTAAATATTAGCCAGAGAGAAATTATTGGCCTTAAGGATAAATGTTAAATGGAGATAGTTTCTTTTCAAGCATTATAGAGGTTGTGAATTGTCCCATATAAAATATAATGAATGTGTAATATTTACATTATTAAAGTGAGGGAGGAAAATAAATCAGCAAAGCATAAATTAAACTTAAAATATAATCATATTAATAAAAAAATACATTAAACTCCTAGAGTTTGTAATCTAACAACAAAGCATTTTTACATATTTTTATACTTCTTTCTATTCCAAGAACAGAGTCAGCACCCTAAAACAATACAAAAGCCCTCAGACAAATCTTTTAGATTCTCATTAAATTTTGGACTCAACGTATTGCTACAACACTTTGCTGTTTATCTCTTAATCCATTATTGTTTAATAATCTTTCTTCACAGATGGTAACATGCAAATTATATTTTCCCAATGTAAATAGTGCTGGGAATGCAGATTTAAACCTGAATAAATCAGATTTGTTTTAGATGGCAATGACAACGAAGAGAAGGACACATGGAGATGCCAAACAAACTTCTTGTTTCATTCCACTCCTTATGGCCTTTTGGTTCCTAAGCAGGTGGGAAATCATCCAAACAGACTGTATCTCAGTATTAACTCAATCTTATCAACTGTTTACATTGAATTAAGAGTGGGTACTTGTCAATTCACATAATTACTTTAAGATGTCTATGCCTGCATCACTGTAAGTCAAAGGAAAACTGTCTGAACTTTGGCACAGTTATATGCTGTATTCAACAAAATCCCTCTTAATGAACGATTAGCTCCTTTCCACTCTCAGGTGACACAGGTAACTCCCTTCCCATCATAATCTGGAATTCCTCCTCCTGAGTTATAGTACTACCAAAGAAAGCTATTCTCATTTAATTCAGTGATCACATCCAAATTATGCACATAATGGAAGGCTAGGATGCTAAGTACCTATTTAAAAAATTAAGAGGTAAGAGGACGTTTTGGCAAACTCTTAGAACTAATGCTGCTATAAAAAAATATATGTAGTTCCTAAAGCAGTTACTGTGTAAATATCCTAAACAGTATTGAAAAAAAAGAATAGACTTGGCACTTCAACCCACATTTCCACTCAACCGACTCTTTCAAATATGGTCTGGGCTTAATGAACATTGGCAGGTGATTTTAAAGCTGATTTGGAAGCATGTTATGAGTTAGAAGCAGAAAACTATCTCCCCTTAATTTCCCAAACATATTTTCAGCATAATGACTGAGGTACTTTTTCTCCATATTATTTTTGGTGTTCAAGGAACATAAGATAAATATAATCAGAAAGAGACCCAGATAAAATATTTGACGGTGGTTTTCCAGACAGTTTTAAATGCAAAGAACCTATTTTCTACAGAATCAGCAGGTGTCAAATCAGGAAAACACCAGCAATAGATCTTCAATAATTCCAGTTAGATGGACCTAGGCAGGATAAGACAAGCAGGTATGAAGACTCAAAAATTAGAGAAACAGGCAAAAAATTGCTCAGGTCTGCAGGAGCTATAACCTAAGCAAATACTTATTATCAAACATGCAGAATGGCAGAAATCAAAGAGAGAACAACTGCATAAACACAGAACAGAGGAAAAAGAGATTTGATGTTAGATCAACATTCAAAGCCATGATGCTAAAACCTGTCATCAATTTAGTACATTTGGCAGGAAAGGGTGGTCATTTGAAAGGTACCAATTCTCAGACTTTACCACTGTAGATTTTGATTAATTGTTCTACAGTAGTATTGGATTTCGGTATTTTTTTAAGCTCCCTGGGTGATTTTAAATTGCAGCCAGGGTTAAGAAGCACTTGTCTAAAAGAAGATACATAACAAGAAAAGTGAAGCACAGAAAAAGCCAAAACTGTTTACAGATTGGTTATGGCTTTTTATATAAAAGGACATTGATAGATCCTTACTAAAAAATATACGATCTTTTGTGGCAATCCAACTTATTGGAATCTGTGATACTGTGATTTTTTTAGGACTTCATCCCTATTTCTGGTACAGAGCTCCTAAAACCCTTGGAATTTCCTAAGTGATGAGAGAGATTAAGATATCTTTTTTATTCATAACAAGCCCCTTTCAACCACAGGAGTTTATTGTTAACATTTGGGAAGCCCTTAAAGATGGAGGCTGAAGGCCAGTTGCCAGGGTAATAAGCCCTGTGACAGAATTTTCAGCCCTGCTCCACTCCCACCAGGTCTCTGGGGAAAGGAGAGGGACTGGGGGGTTCAATGAATCAATGACCAGTAACTTAACTAATCATGCCTATGTAATGACACTTCCATAAAACCCCAAAAGAAGGGGGTTTAGAGAGCTTTGGGGTTGGCCATGTGAGAGTAACCAGATCAGGCCCAAGAAGGAATCGATCATGCTAAGAGTGCATCAGCACACCAAAACTCAGAACTAAGTTTCTATGCTGGGCTCTCCCAGAAAAGGAAGACCTTGTTCAACCAATCAGCACTTGCCTGCTCAGCACAAATTACCTGACTCAGAGCCAAGACTTCCTTTTGCTCCAAGGAAAGTAACCCTGTTTTAACCCAATCAGCAAATGCCAGTATAACATCCTTGTTCCTGCTCACTTTGGTCAATAAAAATCTCTCACTTTGTATAGCTTTTTGGATCTCCTTTCTCTCTGCTAGTTTGGATGCTGCCTGATTCATGAATTGCTGAATAAAGGCCTATTACATCAGCAAATTGTCTGTGGAAAATTTTCTTTTAACAGTGAACATGTGGAAGTGCTGAAGAGGGCATGGAAGCTCCGTGCCCCTTCCCCATACCTTGCCCTATGCATTTCTTCCATCTGGCTGTTTCTGAGTTAAATCCTTTTATAATAAACCAGTAATCTAATAAATAAACGGTTTTCCTGAGTTCTGTGAGCAAAGTAATTAAACACAAGGAGGGGTTGTGGGAACCTCCAATTTGTAGCCAGTTGGTACCAAGTACAGGTAACAACCTGGTCTTTTGATTGGCATCTGAAGTGGGAGGGATCAGGCTAGTGGGACTGAGCTTTTAACCTGTGGGATCTGACACTACGGTGTCAGAACCAAATTACAGGATACTCAGCTGGTTTCCAGAGAGTTGGATAATTTCTTGGTAGGGGCGAAAACCCACACACTTCTGGTCACAGAAGTGTCAGAAGTTAAGTTCTGAGAGTAGAGGACAAACACAGAAGCGTTTATCCTTTACAGGGGTCTCCAAAACTATATCCTTTCTCTTTTTCCCCTAGTTGCCACACCCCAGGTGTGGCAGGATGCACAGAATCAAACTTGAAGTCCTCTTAAAGAGAGCTGTTGACCAGTAATTGTGACTTTTCAGTTCCTTATGGAACCATTGAGTTTTTCCAGTATTTCAGCTATACCCATACTCTAAGGCTACACAAAATAAATCTAATGTTTACCAATGAGATCAAATTTATATATGGTAAAAGTCACGGATCTTAATTCCACAGTTCAGAGAGATCTGATAGATGTATACACCAATAATCACCAACACAATCAATATGCAGCACATTTCCATAATCTCAGATTTCACCACCTTCCATTCAATCAACCTGCTCCATGGACAACGCACTTATTTCTGTCACCATAGATTAACTTTGCTTGTTCTCAAACAAGAAACCTATAATATATACTCTAGATGTCTGGATTCTTTCATTAACTTTCATGTTTTTAAAAATCATCTTTGTTGCTGTGTGTATCAGCAGTTCATTCTTTCTGTAACTAAGCAGTATTCTATTGTATACGTACATCACAGTTTATCCATTCTTTTCTTGATGGACCTTTGACAATTTTTGGCTGTTATGAACAAAGCTGGTATAAACCTTCTTCGATAAGTCATTTTGTGGGCTTATGCTCAATGTTCACTTGGGTAAAATGAAAAGGAATTAAACTACTGAGCATAGGTAGGTGAATATTTAACTAAATAAGAAATTTCCAAAAAGCTTTCCAAAGGAATTTACCACTTTATACCCCAGCAATGGCAGAGAAATGTCTCAGTTGCTCCACAACATCACCAACATTTGCTGCTATCAGTCTTTTTAATTTTAGCCATTCTTGTCAGTGAAAATAGTTTTTCACTGGTTTTAATTTGCTGTCCTTTTTGACCAATGATGAAGAGCAGAGCTTCTAAAAATGTGATTCCTGGACTAGCAATATCAGCATCATTAAGAAACACGTTAGAAATACAAAATTTATACTCCCTCCCAGACTTAATGTATCCAGGGCTTCCCTGGTGGCGCAGTGGTTGAAAGTCTGCCTGCCGATGCAAGGGACACGGGTTCGTGCCCCAGTCCAGGAAGATCCCACATGCCACGGAGCGGCTGGGCCCGTGACATGGCCGCTGAGCCTGCGCGTCCGGAGCCTGTGCTCCGCAACGGGAGAGGCCACAACAGTGAGAGGCCTGTGTACCGCAAAAAAAAAAATAAATAAAAATAAATAAATAAAATTATCATACTGTAAATAACAGAACCAGAATTTGATCCCCAAATGTCTTACTCTCTATTATAGCAAACTGTCCATTAGGAGATAGTGCTGGATAGCAAAACCAGAAACTGCCCCTCTACCACCACCAAACACACTCACCTGTGGGACCAGCCACATAACTTACACAGCTCAGTATTAAATGAAATGAGGGGCCTCTTGTTCAAAAATGAAGAATTGCAAGACAGCAATATCAGAGCACAAAACGAAGTTCAAGGACCTTCTAGGCATGGGGCTGTGTAACTGAAGCTGGCCCTGCTCCCACATCATCCACTTGGGAATCCACTCTTTTTCTACTGTGGAATATCAATTTTCCATGCATTTTTCAACTCCGTCTTTGGAGATTTTCCATTTCCTTATGTTAGTTTCTGGTATTTACTAACTTTGTACATGCTCCCTGTATTAGGTTCGGCACACGGTTCTTCTAACTTGATATGTTTCCCATCTTTCTTGCCTCATGAATTCCCATTAATTTCCCCTATTTTTTTCAAATAACCAAATATCTGAAGGATCCCCAGCACTTCAAGAAAATAAATGTATCACCTTTGTTGTATTTCGCATAAAGTGCATTAGACCTGTCCAACTCTGGAGTTATTACACAAACCTTGCCCCATGTACATGGATTCGTATAAAACTGTACTAATGTGCAAATAATGGTTTATTTCAAACTCCTGCTAATTCTGTGGAATATATCTCTCAATTACTTCACCATAAATTTAATAATAACTTTTTGGGGAAGAAAAACATGTTATTTTTTATCTTTGGTAATCAATAATTGCATACTTTTTAATCACATAATTATCTACAACTTTTCCCTTTTACCATCACAATAAAAGTTTAAACCAAAGACATTTTAACAGTTTAGAACCTAATCATTCAGCTGAATCACTACGGGGCTCAGTGGTTTTGCACTGCATAATTTTGAAAAGCAGCTTTTCATAAAGTGCATGCATGCTATTGGAATAGTTTAGCAGCTTCAGAATCGACTATGTAATTTTGAGGCAGAAAAATAAAAACAGGGTTTTATCTGTACTTCCTGCTTGGCTAAATTTATAGTATAATGCTTTTTTCTTGAATTATTTTACATTGTTGCAATTTATAAATCTATTAATAAATAGCATCCTTTTCTCTGCTTGAGTTCTGACCCAGCTGAGATAAAAACAACAAAATTAATGCAACACAAAATAACCCTTTATAATGAAAAAGGCTAGGCTGGAGTATATGACATATAATTCTGATCAAGTCATCCTCCTCTATCCTAGAGTCGTGCAGATTGGCTGACATATCTCCAGAGCAAGCCCTAACATGGGGGTTTCCAGTTATCTAATGCTCTGTAAGAATATTACCCCAAAACTTTGTCAAGTGAAACTTTGTCAAGTATGGTCACAGAAGGCAGGTTTTGGTTCTTTTAACCCAATGGATCTATCCATCTAGAGTTGTAGTCTACACTCCCATCACCTGGGAAATGAGATAAACAGTTTCTTACAAAGTCTTGTACCAATGTTATGACTACTCCTCTAATGCCAATCTCTTTTTCGTTGGGAATTCTCCTGGGACTACTGATGGACAGACCAGATTTACTACCAAATGTCTCTGAAATAAGTCAGAATTGAAAAAAAAAAAAAAGAAACAAACCTCCAAGCCACTCTATTTTATTACTTACCCCACATTTTTATATTCCCTGTAGTCTAATACAATTCAGTATATATTCTGTAAGGAGATCAAATGACAAGATTAAGATTCTCCAATAACAAAACCTCACCTTAGGGGCTTCCCTGGTGGCACAGTGGTTGCGAGTCCGCCTGCCGATGCAGCAGACACGGGTTCGTGCCCCGGTCCGGGAAGATCCCACATGCCACAGAGTGGCTGGGCCCGTGAGCCATGGCCGCTGAGCCTGCGTGTCTGGAGCCTGTGCTCCACAATGGGAGAGGCCACAGCAGTGAGAGGTCCGCGTACCGCAAAAAAAAAAAAAACCTCTCCTTGATAGAGATGGTCAAAATTTACATGTAAGCCTACTCCCATTATCAAATTCCATTCTCTCTGATACTCATAACCTCTCCCTAGCCCTTACTCTACCCTGGAGGTGGAGAAAGAAAAATACACAAATCAAACTCCTTTATAAGCTGGAGTCTAAAATAATTAGCAAAATCAAAGTCTCCTTCCCCCATGAGTTAAATCTCCAAAGAAATTAAAGCCAAAAATACCCTCTTCCATTTCACACTTTACTCAGTTTTAGCCAGAAGACTCTCAATGTTTATGTAGACTTGTTAGGCTATCTCTCACCGGAAAAAGATTTATTATGAAATTTTTATGGCCTCACAAAATGAATTAATTTCATGTCATGTTTCTGATGTACCTCACTTTTAAAGAACACTTAAAGATGACAGCATATGCAAAATTAATATAGAATTAGTCCAATATTCACCAAATTTAAAAGCAAGCCAACCCTTTTCCCAAAAGCAGTTCCTCAAGCAAAATTATGTTCCTATAATTTAGTACCTAGTGTTGCCAAAGAGCACAGTAGAAACTTGGTAGTTTCTGAGGGAAAGAGGCTTAGGAGCATAAAGTATCAGATCAAGCCCCTCCAGGATGTTTTCAGACTATGATACTTGTGAACATAAATTCAACTGGGAGAAATATCCTAGCAGAATTTTAATTCTGCCAATGTGCAAAACCATCTCTAGAAGGAAAAACCTAATTTTGCATAATGTCTTCTCCCTAAGTGATTGAATGTTGATGACTTCTTGCAAAGCTTAAAAATATAGAATCATGGCAGACCTTGTCATCAGGTCTTAGGACAGCTTCCCTATAAGCAGAGCCTGAGATGTGGATTCTTGCCCCAGGGATTGAGTTGAGGGTACGCTGTCTGGTAAAACCTGTAAGGGGATGGGAAAGTTGGGAAAGGAAGCTTCCTAGTTAGGAAGCTAGGAAAAGTTATGGGTTTAGCTGAAGTTTAGGCTTAGCTTGACCCAGTGGGGTGTCCTGGAGTGTAATGGCACTGAGGTACACCTGAGGGCTACAGCGGCAGATACTCTCAGGAGCAAGGGAATCTGGTAAAAGGGGTCTGGATGGGGCACCGAAAGCATCCATCTCAAATGCAAGTTAGAAGCTTAAAAGAACAGAGTTTCTGCTGATTAAAGCCATGTTCCATGAACAGCAATTATCCATGAAGCAGATCATCATTTTGATTTTGCAAATCTGTGGAAGCTATCACTGAACACCTTAAAAATTTGATAGCATATTTGGAATTTTATTTTCTATCAAATGAAGATACATGAATAGGAAATTAATGAATCCAGAATCCATTTCTTCTACCAGGAGATAATTGAAATATAACTGTAACTTTGCAGAATAAATTTTTGGACCTGGCTACTATGGAAGGATTGGAGATAAATTTTAAAAGTATAACATTACTTGCTTCTTCTTGAATAAAATTTAAAATGAATATCAAAGCTTGCTGAAATTGCTTTAAAATCTCTTCTTCTGTTCCTATTAATATACTTATGTATATTAAGTATATGTGAAACTGGTTTCTGCACTATGAGAACTGAAAGCAAGGAGAATGAAAAACAAAACATAGAACCAGTTTAGATATCATTGTCTCCGTAAGTATCATTCATTCAACCTATATTAGATAAGTTAACAAGCAAAAAGAAAAAGAAGTTCATTTGTAGCTATAAGACTTTAAAATATTGATATACATAGATTGGCTCCAAGAGTGATTTCAGGTGCTTAATATGTGAATCACTATTTCACACGTAAGTTTTGTTGATTCACAACTGAAGAACAACAAAGTTAGGACTATAGGAGAGATTTTCTATATTAATAACATATACAAATATTTTCAATGAATAATGCATTTAAATTTGTAATTATTTATTTTTCACTGTTTTATGCCTGCTCAGATTAGATTTATTGGGGTGCATATATACTTTTTTCTGTTGTAAAGAATAATAAAAATGTTGAGTCTTGTATTTTATATGAATTTTCATTCAATTTTTTTAAATAGTTTAATTTGTATTATATTTTACAAAACTGTCAGTCCAAGATGACTTTGTACTTAAAAAAAAAAAGAACAAAAGCAAAAAATACGCTCTTTCACCAAAGCTAGTTTGAGAAGCACTGCTCAATAGGGTATGTGATAATCAGCTGCCTTGAAGCTAAAAAGCAACTCTTTGCTTCAGCTGTGCCTGTAAAGTTCAAGATCCAGCTGCAGCAGCTTGTACTCTGAAACTGTCCAAATCTGACAAAAAAACTATGCTTTTGCTTTAGGCCAGCACCAGGCTAAACTCCTCCCACCCTGGTAGTAAGCAGCCAGCTAAGATCCACCCACCACCACCAACAAGGAATGTACCTTTCCTGACGCCCCACTGACCTTCATGCTTTAGCTGAAGCTTGCAAATCCTGGGGTCAGTACTGAGAACAGCATAACCTTTTCTGAGAAAGCTATTTTTTCTTTTACCTCTCATCTCAAAAGCCCACTCCTCACTCTAAACTGGTTATCCTATTTTTCTTTTTCTCTGAAAAAAATTAAAGGAATCAGGAAAGAACATCTTTATCTTTCCACCAAAAATCCACAAACCCACCTTTTTTTCTCTTCGAAAAGGATGAACTTTTTCTGAGGCCAACTCTCTTTGTATATAAAAAATTCCACCCGTTTTCTCCTCTCAATCATATTTTGTTATAATGATGCCTTTGTCTCTTGGCTCTTCAGTTCTCCTCACTCTACTGGATCATTTACACATGTGCTATCATGCTTCACTCCTTAATATGGCTCCTCTCTTCCTCTTCCTCCAGCTCAGCCCCCATTTCCCTGCTCCATCTTCTCTAAAACCAAATTAGATTCAGCTTTTCTCCCCACCATTCCAAAGTCACTGCCTCTGTTGATGGCCTTTATCTAACTAAATTCAATGCTTTACTCTTGGCTCTCATTCTATCTGACCTAGAAGACCACTGATTCCTTTTCTTGAAGCATTTTCTTTACTTGGAATTTAAGACTTGCCACTCTCTTAGTTTTCATTCTACCTCACTGACACCTCCTTTTTAAACTTCTTTGCCAGATTCTCCAGACATCTTTCTAAATGTTGGAATGCCCCAGAGTTCTGTCTTTGGCCCTTTTCTGTTCCCTAGCTGTGTACAATGCCTAAGTGAACTTAACTGGTCCTGTAACTTTAAATATCTTCCATTTCTTGATGGCTCCTGAATTTATACCACCAACAGTGGCATTACCCCTAAAATCCAGGCTTGTACAGACAACAACTTAATTAACATCTCCACTTGAATGTCTTTTAACATCTCACACTTGATATGTGCAAATTGAACACCTGGATCCCAGTCTTCCAAATCACTTGATCTCAGCCAGCGTTTCTCATTTAATTAACTGGTGCTGCAATTCGCCCAGTGGTTCTGGCCAACAATTGTGGAGTTACATTTGATTGATCTCTTTCTCTCACAACCTAGTGAAGTGTAGGTAGAGGCCTTGAACATCACCTACAGGCCTGGATCATTAAAAACAGAAGCAGGATTTTCTACTCTCTTTCCTTCCCTATTGAGCCAAGCTGGAGGCACTGTATACTGAGGCCTTAGAGTGTCACGGAGACATTTGAAGGCAACTAGATCCATGAAAAACAACTTGGATGAAAACGTTCCATGCGGGTCATCCAATAAAACAAACATTAGGCTCTTGTGTGAAAGAGAAACGCACATGTATTGAGTTAAACTACTGAAATTTTGGAGTTCTTTGTTACAACAGTGGCCTGTTCTTACTAATACAGAAGTTCCAACCTAGAAGGATGGTATTACTTACCAACAAAACCAACACTGATCATGTGCTGCTACTGATTTAGTGGTTAGGAAGCAGGAGGCAAAGGAACTTAAAAAAGCAACTTGAAGCCTGGTGAGTCATATTATTTTGTGGCAAAACATTTAGTAAACATTCACCTGCAGCAACTTGAAATGAGGACCACATACTTACTGAGCCAATAATTTTAAGGTAGTGCCTGGAAGGAGTCAGAGTGATACTATCCATAGGCTATTATGAGCTGCTTTTTAGAAGACATTACAAGAAAGGGAGATGCCAATTAAAAAAGCAGCTGATTTTCAGGGAGAGTGAAAAGGGAATGGAGAAAGTCCACCAATCAAGGGCATTATAGGTATGGAAAAGCTAATTGCTCTGGACCATAAATAGTAAGAGACAGAGCCAAAAAAAAAAAACACTTGAGAAACAAAAGTCCAAGAAAGCTTTCAAATTAAACGAAGTGACTCAGTTTTGCAGGAAAAAAATCAGATTAAGAATATTACCAAAGACTCTTAGCGTCTGTAGCCTCAAGGTAGCTGTAGTTAATCAGAGAGCATGTGGATGGAGATAATAAAGGAAAAAGTCAAGCTTGGGAAATCCTTTTAGGTACATATTTGTGTTTATTGCCACATGGAACTGTCTAGAAGCAAACAGATAAAAACTTCCTAAGTTTTTGAGGAAATTGTATTGCCAAAGAAACTGCAAGCCTAGTCTAAAAATAGTCTATGACCGCTTGCTGTCTTAAACCCTCTACTGAAATAACCCAAGGGTATTTGATGAGTCTCTGACAAGAAGCAGTGCCACAGCTATATTTCCCCAAAGAGGACATACTCTCTCTCATCCATATTAGCTTTGGCCATGGAGGATAACAGAAAAGTACTTTCTTTTTTTTTTTTTTTTTCCGGTACGCGGGCCTCTCACTGTTGTGGCCTCTCCCGTTGCGGAGCACAGACTCCGGACACGCAGGCTCGGCGGCCATGGCTCACGGGCCCAGTCGCTCCGCGGCATGTGGGATCTTCCCGGACCGGGGCACGAACCTATGTCCCCTGCATTGGCAGGCAGACTCTCAACCACTGCGCCACCAGGGAAGCCCCAGAAAAGTACTTTCTAAAGAGCAGAGGAAGGAACCATGAAAAATTTTAAGGGAGTGTTATTAGAGAACAAAATCACAGTTAACAGGACCTTTTTCTTATCTCCAGTTAGGAGGTTTTCATAATGTGTGCCCAGTAGACTCTAGTAACTGCTATAGTCTAGGGTAGTGACTGCTCTGGATGGTCCATTCTGACCTTTCTGGGCAACTTTTATTGTAATTATCATGTCCTCACTTTATCATGATATACGGGGTATGGAGATGCATATAACTTTTAATAACATGTATTTTCAGTTCATACCACAAGCAACAGCTAGATCAGCCAGAAATAACTGCTCATCACCTGGAGCACATAGGCCAGCAATTGAATAGGGCTATTGGATAGGATTTTTCAATTACCTGACTTAGGAAGAAGGGGATGTGTCATAGGTACACAGGAGGAGTGCAACGGATATTTGGTGGCCAAACTGGCACATAGTGGCAGAGACTGGCAAGATGTTAAATCTTTTACCTCTTTTTTCCTGGGCACTTAGCTTGACTGTATATCACAGTTTTGCTTGCTGCAGTGATGAGATTGAGTTCTGACCAATGGAATAAAGGTGGAAGTAACACGTACCCTTCTAGATCTGACTCAAAATATATATCCCAGGAGATCCCCTTTCTCTCTTTCTCTGTCAGGGGCTGCAAGCAAAGGGTTCTAAGGTTATTTGACAAAATCAAAAGATGGAAGGAACTTAAAGTACTTGACAAATAGAAACTGAAGACAATAAGCTCTTCATGTCCAGAAGACTTGCCTAATCAGAAACTGGGCTACTACTGGAATAAGAAATAAAGTGTTATTATGTTTGCCATTGAAATGCTGTATTTATTTGTTATGGCAGATAACTTTCTCCACTAATAGAGTAGGTATTATTACTTGTTATCATTACTTTATACTCCATTTATTATATTTTCAACCACCACTTGACTAGAAGTTACTTGAGGGCAAGACAGAGGCTTAGTACTTACTCTGATGACTCATTAAACTTTCTTCCAAAACACATTCACTGGGACCTAACCTCTTAAAGCAATGACATATTCTATACCCCATTATGCTGAAGGGGTAAGTTCAGAGGCATTAGAAGATTAAAATCTGATATGAGAGAACATTTATAGCTCTGCTTTATAGATTTTAGAAAGGTGCTAAAATCAGTATTTCCTGTCCTATATTTGGGCAAAATGTATTAGCTTTTGGTGTGATGGTGGCTGGGAAAAAAAAATCTCAAGATCAAGGTAGTGTCAGGTGAAACAGAGATAAAGTCAACTTCAGTTTATTTAATTGAAACCTTTAGCATAATTCTCAGTCCAAGAAGAAACAAAAATATTAAATCCTACTGATAAATCCTGAACTTAGCTGTTAAGACTAAAAATTAAATTAAATTCTGCAATGATATATTTATATCTACTGCAGCAATCCCTATTCTTATTTGTGCTACCACATGCATGACAAATTCCTCTGTCATATTCATTCATAAACATTTGTTAAATTATCTGATTCCTATTAAAGAAGCCAAATTGTAATTAACCTCTATGTTTAATGAACTTTCACATATTTTTTCAAACCTATGTACTCATTAAAATTTTGAATAATTTCTAATTTTGAAAATATTCTCTATAAAATCGTTTTTTGAAACAAGCTACATGTTTAGAACACTCAAATATTTTATATGAGAAAATCATGAATTTATTTCTGGTGATTTGCTATTAATGACGTATACTTTCACCTAACTGAGAAATC